>NC_081412.1:589510968-589620968 GCF_030272615.1 Cryptomeria japonica | reverse complement strand
TCAAGGAGTCTCCTTATAGCAATTGGTGGGTAGAGTATCTTCAGGAGGAAGGGTTTGTAGTTCTAGAAAACATGCCAGACATACCAATGGATAGGATCCAGGTAATTCTCCAATGACAATCAAGGCTTCGTGGGTCAAAGGGAATACAAAAGTTGAAGATACATCCTATAATTAGCCTGAGGGAATGCCTATGGATATGGCATTTCCCTTTGTTGTCAATCTTACAGATATGGAAGAATAATGGGAATAGACTTATACAATACATTTTGATATTTAGGTTTGAGTATAGCTTGCAGACTTTTTTGATATTAGGACAGTAGATAAATAAAGGAAATAGTTAAATCTAAAAGTTTGTTTATGTTTTCTCCAAACCTAACTATGAATATATTTTTGACCTGATAGAAACTGGGTTGTTAATTAAGGAGGTACTTGTAGTATTTAGTTTTTAATATAGTAGGTATTATGTTTAGTAGCCAGTTAATTTCATGGGTTGTGAATGTTGGAGTAGATTATGGCTTAGGTTTCTGCTTCTTAATATTCAGTATATTCGACTAATGGGTTATAATGTAGACAAACATGACTGGTAATTTCTATGCTTGAGTTGATTATATTAGTCATATCGATAAATATCTTTAGACATATACAAAAAGTTGGGTTTAAGTTTATTTACTTGAGTTTTTATTAGATAATGAAGAAAACTCTCTGTTGTGATAGATATGAATCTCTTGTGATACTTGGATGTCTATGGTTGGGAGTAGATTCTTTCATGACTAAATGAAGGCAAAGGAGTCTCTGTTGTACCTAGTAAGGGAACAATCTTATTCATAGACATAGTTATTCACTATGAGGAGCATATAGAGGCATCTATGATCTTTGCATTTGGGTTTATTGTTACAACACCCTCTAGGACTAGCTAGATTGATTTTTTGGCCTTCTTAGAATGGTTTAACTCCGATAATAAATTTCAATTATCTGCCTTTGATGAATAAGCAAGAACAATTAGTTAGAAATGTCTCAGTTTTTTTTATGATGGATGGTTAGTTAATCTGCAGTAGTTAATTAATGTCGAAAGTATTTATGGACTAGTGACAGACTCATATAATGTATTTTATGAGGATCTTCTATCAGCATTGTGAAATTTATTTAAGAGAGATTACTGGTGATTGAATTATATGAAGATGAACTATAATAATAATGTGGTCGAGAAAGGTTGTTATGTCTGTTTACAGATAGGAAGTATGTAGGAGCAGTTAAGCAACATCGAAGAGGAGAACTCGTTGGAAGCAAATTTGGTTCATACATATGCGATTACCGTATTCTAGGATTAGTTTTAGAATTCAGATATTGATGATTTGTAAGGCTTAACTGTATCAGACCATTTGTATACTGGGGGAATTAGTCATAAGGTTTGGCTTTGTGATTATCTTGTACCTACTTCTAAAATACTAGTCCTTTTGGTTCCCGAGCAAGACCAAGGTTTTTTTTGACTCCGTTATTTCCTATCGATGGCCACACTGAATGAATATGTAATAAATTTTATATTTATATTTAATAAAATACTTTGGCTATGACCTTTCACCTAGAAAATAAATAAATAAAAAAATTACAAAATTATTTTTAAAACAAAGAGTTACCTTTTTTAGCTTTCTAATGAGACAATTTTTTTAAAATTTTAAATAAAGCATTTATTTTTTATTTTTTGTTAAAGAGTGTCTAGATTTGAAAAAAACATATAGAATCATTTTATTGTTTATTCTATGCATTGAAACGAAAAAACATATTTTTTGGTTGGTTTTCTATAAATTATGTGATGCACACACTTAGAGATGTGTTTTTTAAGATCCATTCCTTTTAAAAAATAATAAAATATATAAGTAACTTGTGATATTCATTAATTTCTTATTTTGACCAAGTAGCTTTTGAAAATAACTAATGTAGTAGAAACTATACATGGAGCAAATCAAACACTATTATATAATTTTTGATAAAAATCAGAATAATTTTTTCATGCCTTCAACATTTCACACCTTTCACCTTAATCATTTAAAAATTTATCCTATGTATCTTAGAAACTAGATTAAGGATGCTACACTTCATGATAATATCACATCATGAAAAATTTATAATAGAAATATTGAAATACTGATACAAATTTAAGTCTACATATTTGTTTTTAAAGTCATGTCTACTTTCAACCCTACTTTTGTCCCCTATTTCCATTCCCTTAGCATAGTTCCTTATATTATCTTTCAAATTTAGTAAAAACATTAAAATAAATACTTAGCTATTTGAGTGATATAGAATAATATTTAAAAATTAGGATTTTGTCTCACCTTTCTCAAATCATAGTTTTGATAACATTTTAATAACAATGAGACAATATAGACAATAAATCTCACATAATAATGATTTTATGGACCAAGATATCCAAATATTAAATATGTGTAAAACTAGACTAAAACCTTAAGTTAGAGTAATAATGCATAATATAAATATTGGAAGAATCCACTGCATGCTATATCTTGAAGAGATCAAAACATAATATCTCAAATATTTAGTACTTGATAATAACATTATTGAGGGGCACTGCAAGTCCACTAAAGGCATAGTATCACCTAATTTAATTAATTTCACAAGTTGTCCAGATGAACTAGTGTAACTATTTTAAACAATTTCTACCACATGCTAGCATTTCCATCTACCAAGGTAAATTATAATCTTATATCCCTATGTGCATGTCAATAGTATCAATAATCTCCATATTCCATCTCTAAAGACATTAATATAATGAAAAATAGAATCAATTACTCAAAACTAGAAATTTCTATTCATATTACAGTAAACTAATATTTTTTAAGGATACTTTTTAAAGCATTATATTAATATAATTAGAAATATCTAATAGGTAAGAAAAATAATTCAAACTAGTTTTTTTATAATAAATATTTCAAATAAATGATTAATGTATTCAAAGAATCATAAAGTTAAGGATGTTGTGGTGACATCTATAACATAGGAAGGAACAAAAAGTACATGTTATATTCAATTCAACAACTACAATGACACAACTATTCTAAAGCATCATTCTATTTAATGATGAAAGTTTAATTTTCATCAATAAAAATATAAAATACCTATTTACTAATGAAGAAAATGTAATCTCTCTAAGTTAACCATTTTACCATTGAACTAGATAATTTTTTAGTAGAATACCATGAAACAAATTCTATAAT
This sequence comes from Cryptomeria japonica, assembly GCF_030272615.1. NCBI lineage: Eukaryota > Viridiplantae > Streptophyta > Pinopsida > Cupressales > Cupressaceae > Cryptomeria > Cryptomeria japonica. The sequence continues at coordinate 589,617,735 of NC_081412.1, read as the reverse complement.
TGCAATAGTATAATAAAAATAACATTACTAATTTAAAAACATTATAACCATTAAATTGAAACAAAATTAATCAACAAATTAAATGTAAACATCAAATTGAATCACATGTTACCTCTAATAGAGTGGAAAGAAAAATTACATAAATATAATGAATTGAAACCAAAATAAAATATATCTTGACAAATAATGTGTTGTATCAATGATAGAATTATTTTTTCTCACTTGAACTACATCCACTTGCTACAAGTTGAGATTAAAAAAATATATTTTCTCTCAATTTATAGTTTTTTCATGAGATGGATAAATGACTAGTATTTAATCTTGGTTCACGAGTTTATATCAATTGATAGTGGAATGGATGTGAAGAGGAGGGAGCTATTGCCCATTTTTATAGAGACAATTAGCTAGTTATTTCATTTAATTGATTAGCTAATTTATTTTATTAAATTGTTATGACCTAGCTAGGTTGATTGATGAATTAACTAATTTAATTGATGGGTTGATTTTTTTATTAGATTCTTAGGTAAAATGATTATTTAGTTAGCTAAATTGATTGACCTACTAAGTATGTTGATCAATGAGTTTCAAATTAAGGTATGTAGGGGAAGTGCTTTCAACCTATACAATTCAGTTCATCGAAGAAACAACAACAATTAGATGGGCTTAGCAAACAAGACAACAAAAAACCAAGTAGCAACTAGATATAGAAATTATATAGATAAAGAGTAGAGTAAAACAATAGAATAGTCCAAAAACATCAACTAATAGAACAAGAACCATCAAGACAATCAATCATACAAAAAGAAGCCAAAAAAGAAAGCACATAGACTCTAGTAGAGGGAGTCCCATTGTTGACTATGTTGATTGATTAGTTAATTATGGGGTGTGAATCATGTTTTTATTAAATTATTTCTAGATAATAGATTCATTTGTATTTATTTTATTATTTAAATATTTGTGAGAAAACATATATAAATTAATTGAAAAATTAAGATTATTCAATCAATTTTATTTTGATAAAGTGAATTAATTGAGATAAGATGAATTGTTTTAATGAGTGCATTAGTGATTATATTGTTAGATGTTGAGTTGAGAGTGGTGGTATGAAAATGATCTTATGTAAAATTTTAATGTCTACCAAAACAATTATAAAAAATAATTCAAAATAATTTTTCATATTAAATTCTTGAAATTTACAAAATAAAAAAAATAAAAAAATCATACTATCATTCATAACAAACAAAACCAAAACACATGCTATACACAAAAAGAAACAAAAAAGCTGACTATGCAGCCATATAAGAAGCATATTCACTAATGCATTTCTTTATTCTTATATGATTGGGGATTTATATGACTCATAGCCGCTTCCATACAACTGACCTAGCATTGCAACAATACTACTCAACATTTTCTGATGAAAGAAAATTATGAACTTATTCATCCCATAAAAAAAAAAAAAGAGAAGAAAAGAAGCAACCGATAACATTTCCTCAGCTGCTGGAAGCAATCGCAATAAACACTCTCCCGGCCATACCAAGATCCAAAGAGAGTAAGGAAAAACCCATTGCAAAACTTTAATCCGCCTCCTCACACAACACTGTGACTGCGTCTTCAATGGAAACTTCAAGATGACAGCTTGTTATTGGTCATCCTCAATTCACAGATACTTCAACGCCCATCAACATTCAAGACCGAAATGTCAAAGCGCATTTGAGGGACTTTATCAAGTTGGCTTACAAGTCATAATGTCCGTCGCTTTCCTCAGAAAAATAACACTAACAGAAATGATTTTACACTTGTTCATTTTACACCTCGCAGCCAAGGTGGCCGATGGATTGTAAGCACTTGGCAGTCCACATAAACATATTTTTTGGCTTGGGAATTCCACTATCAAGATCGTACGCCGACTTATTTATAATGCTTTATCGCTGACAGTGGCCATCCATTTTAAAGCAATGGAGCACTTAGCCTGACCCCAGTTCAATCTACCACAGACACGTTTCCCTGCTTTCTACCGCAAGAAAACTTATAATTCAAATAATTTCACACGCTCACTTATCCTTTCCTCCATTTTTAACTCTATAAAAGCCTCAGTACTCACATCCCATTAGCAGAACACTTGCAGCATCCCACGATAGCATCAACAGATCTTATTCATTCTTCAGTTGAGTTACATATCTTCATAGTAGTACCTTTTACAAGTCTGTGAAATCAAATAGTCAAACTTGTTTGATTTAGTGCGTAGGTTTTAGTAGAAGCTTGAGATAAATATAATGTGGAATTACAAGTCGTTTGTTATGGTGGTTACGACCGCCCTTGTGTTTTCATGTGTTGTGGAAGCTAGGATTAGACGAAGTGATCTGGGCGTGGACCTCGGCGGAGGCAAAGGTTTGGGTGTAAGTGTGGGATTGGGTGTGGGTGTAGGTGTGGGCCTTGGTGGAAGTGGAAGCGGCTCTGGGTCTGGGTCTGGTTCCGCTTTGGGCTCGGGTTCTGGCTCTGGGGCTGGCTCCGGAGCTGGTTATGGGGCTGGTTCAGGGGCCAGTTCTGGTGCCGGCTCATATGCAGGTTCAGGAGCAGGCAGCCATGGCGGTGGTCAGGGTGGTGGCTACGGTGCAGGTTCTGGTAGTGGGCATAGAGAAGGTGGTGGAAGTGGGTATGGTTCAGGGTCTGGCTCTGGCAGTGGCTATGGAAGTGGTTCCGCAAGTGGGTATGGTGCAGGTTCTGGTAGTGGTAGTGGGCATGGTGAAGGTGATGGGAGTGGGTATGGTTCAGGGTCTGGGTCTGGCAGTGGCTATGGAAGTGGTTCGGGGATTGGCTATGGTGCAGGTTCTGGTAGTGGGTATGGAGAAGGCAGGGGCAGTGGTAGTGGCTATGGAAGTGGTTCGGGAAGTGGCTCAGGTTACGGGGCTGGGTCTGGTTCTGGTGTCGGCCATGGTGGAGGAGGGTACTAAATTCACTTCACAATTCGACTACATTAGACCTAAATAAGTTTAGGTTTCATGCCTTGCAATGTCATCGTCTGCACATAAGTATATAGAAATATTATCTATAATAATATATCTTACTGGAGAATGCCTTTGTTTGCTATGGCGTTTACCCTCCCATTATGCTATGAGCCTTACGTTTATATTATGCATGTTACCTCGACAAGCATATCCCACAAGGTAGATGGGATGGATTGAGCCTCTGATAATGGAACTAAATTACTGTAGAGTTTATTTTTCCTTTGCATGTAATTGCAGTTTGTGTTTGGAAGATGTAATTGTACAATCAGATTATTATTACAATATACTAGCAGCCGTATGGGTTTTCTGTGCAGCGAGTAGCGGATAGGCAGTTATAAGAAACAAAGTAAAACTTTATTACAAAAATATTTGAAAAAATTAGTTGAACAATTTTAATTGAAATAAAATTTTGATAATTATATTACTTATTAGATTTTTTTAGTACCAATGTATGCAATGTTACTTATTAGATTTTCTAGTACCAATGTATGCAATGTTTAAAAGGTTGTACTTTTACATTAATTCATGAAGAAGACAAGATTATCCAGTGCTGTGAACATAACATGAGAGCAGACTTAATTACTGTTTTAGAGGCCTGTAAATAACTAAGAGCCATTTTGTTTATTTGCATGAATACATAACCCACCTGTTCTTCTGTTATTGACACCTTCATAGAATGAAGTTATGTTAGAATATGAAAACCCTACTCCTACCGGTGACTCCAGGTAAAGAACGTTGTACAAGTTATAGAAAGGTTGCAGTTTTTAAGAATCTCGATATCTTGTCTTACAAACAAACTATGAACATGATGTAATGAAATCACATAAACTTCAATGAATTAAGAAAATTTCAAAATTGGTAGTGCCTTTATTCCAACTATAGTCATTGGAAGGGATGAAATGTCATGGGATTCTTCTATATGCACAATGCCCATATTCACATCCACAACCATCCAGTCCAGTTTTGGCTCGCTGCCTAAAACACTATCTCCAGAGGGCATTTGAACCAACATACCAGCTATTAAAAACAATAGAAAAAAGCAAAAAACTAACAACAAAATATATCCATCCTTTATACTTTGAGGCATTCCATCAAAGTATCCATGTGTTGTGTATGCCTCTATATTTTGCATACCTTTTTACCAGGGCAGTTGCAGCTTTAACATCTGGCAATAATCTCCCTCCCTTTATCTTTGATAGATTTCCTTATCATGTTCCAAAGCTCCCATTTTGGGACAATCAAGCAGAACGCTGTATTTTGTGAATATCCTGCAATCATGGCGTTCATGGAGATTGCATTTGATTGAGGCATTCTGTCAAACAGTTCACTGCCTTGTCTATGCTTCCACAATTTGCACGTCTATCAGAGCATTCCAACTACATTGGTATCTTACAAAACTCCCCCTTTCATGTCCATACCCTATTGTAAAGCACGCATTTTAGCGTAGACAAAAGAGGATGCTGACAAAGGCTATGGAATTTGGTTAACACCTGCCAGTTGCATAGTTCATGTGCCTCGTCTATGCTTCCACATTTTGCATTTATGTTTACAAAAGAAGTTGTAACTAACAATCCCCCTTCATGTTCCTAAAGCGCCCGTTTTGGCATCGGCAGGTAGGATGCTGGCAAAATTGTTGAATTTGGCATTTCACAATTAAACATCAATGGTACTCTAGCACCATAAACACTAGGTTCATTAGAATAATTACAATTAACCATCCTTTCAAACACATTTGTAAAAGAACATCTAATATTCTTTTCCAAAAAAATTTATTGTAACTACCTAGGAATTTTCTATATGGAATTGTCAGTTGCTAACTTTTCCTGCTATGAATATCTATAGTTTTGCAATGTTGGTTTGTCTTCTCTGGTGATACAACCCTTCACAATTATTGAATGGTTTCAGACAATTTATTACAATTTATGCATTCTATAATATTGTAATGTAGATTTCATTATTTCCAGTGGTGTCTTCCTTTACCATTTACTATAATATTGTAATGTAGATTTCATTATTTCCAGTGGTGTGTCTTCCTTTACCATTTACTGCCTTCGAATATGAATTTTTATTATGTTTCTCAACCTCCATTTAAATATATTTTTCAATCTAGAATATACTTCAATAATTTGCAATGCAATAGATAAATCTCTAGACAAATCCCTGTAGATAGATTTGAATATAAGATTGTAATAGTATGTAATAATGGAGACATTCTATCACTATGTAAGAGAGATGTTCAATTTGAACAGACTTTAGTGTACTTATAATATTAATACAATTATAATTAGTAAACAACTTAACACTATGATTGCCACTTCAAAATAAGAAATAAAAAACCTTTATATAGTATAAAATATTGTATACAAAAGATAAATAAGCTTTAAAATTTACATTATAATCAGTTAACAACTTAACACTAGAATTGTCATGTCAAAATAAGAAATAAAAACTTTGTAAATTATAAAATATTGTATACAAGATTGTACACTTTACTTACATCTTGTTGATAGGTATAATGTGTATCCAAACATGGCTCCATACAGATAAGATCAATCTTGGATGATACAACCTTCCTCCAACCTAGCAATAGAAGAAAACACATTATCAACAATATAACCAAATGATTAACTTGATATAAAACCATGTCTTGAAATTAAGCATAAAACTTAAACAAACTAAATATCTGAATGAATGACAGTAGTTTTAAAACAAACCTAAAATTCTCATACCGCATACAATCCCCCATAGAAATGATTTTAGGAATTCCCCAAAATGGATGCTCACGTCAAGCCTAATTTAATCCATCTATGAGTAGAAGAGAAGTGTATGTTGTCACAACAACAAAAGAAAGAAAAAATATTGCACCCATAATCTAGTAAAGATGAGCCACACTCCATGCAAAAAACAAACTGTTGCCCCTATTATGCTTGTGATAACAAGACATGTTGACATTCCTTGTGGAACAACAACCAAATATGCTTGTATCTAGATGCGTGGTTGTTTCAATTGGTTCAAAGCATGTAACTTATAACTACATCATCATAATCAATGTCTTCGTACATTCTTCCATATTGGTTATCTTTTATGTTCATAATTATTGGGTGTTAGCTATTTTGGAATTGAGAGACATCCACATGTTATTTTTTTTTACAAATTAATGGCATTCAAACTGCACATATTTTCTAACTGAAACATTCATGAAGAAAAGAAGATTTCTATTGCAATGATGCCAAAAGCAGTGACCCACTTACAAAGAAAAAATCATTCACATAGTCTCAGTAATTCAATAAATGTTTATGGGTTAGTGTACCATTGGCTAGAAAAAAAATCTTTTAGTAGGCAAAAGGCTAAAGAATTTTGAACCTAATATAATGGTGATTTTTACCTTAATCTGTAGAGTTACGGTTGAAAGTTCTTCTTCTCCTACGAGACTTTTGGGGCTTTCCTATTTCATAGAGCTTCAGTGATTCTTGATGCTCTAGTTAAAAATGCCCCAAGTTTCTAGGCTTGCATACAAAGGTGATGATGCAGTTGATAAATATGATTGTGCATTTGTGCTCTAGACATCACCAGCTCAAAACCAAGTAAAACAAAAAAGAAGAAAACAACATGTGACCCCAAAATTAGGATGATGATAAAAATTGGATTGAATTTGAGTCCTGAGCCACACCAACTCATAAATCAAATGATAGATAAAAAAGTTAAAAGTAGTTGCAAAACACATTATGTTCTTAGATCTAGGCTACAAATAATTATTCAAATAAAACTAAATCTGTCACCATCTATGAGGAAACATAGCAATTTAAAAATCACCAATAGTAATACTCAATGCAAAAGTCATCTTTAATTGCAATAGTTCAAAAAGAAATAGCCTTTAATAGAGCACCAATGAACATATATAAACATAAAATCCCAATTTTCTAGCCAAAAAGGATGAGGGTATCAAATACAAAGAACAAGATGAATCAAATACAAACATGAACATAACAATCATAGCTATTCCAGAAAAACTTTTTAGCAGTGCCAAGGACAATACATGAATCAAAAATAAAAATTTCAAGATAAACATATTCAGATGTATCAACAAAAGAGTTAAAAGATAACTCAATCAGGTTGATTCCCTAACTGGAACCTGATCTGGCCTCTCAATGAGCTTGAATGGCAAAAACTATTTGAAACCCTAAACATATCAACCAAAATACCAAAGCTGTTGAGAAAAAACCCAATCATACATCCTTAACTAGATGAACCTGAGAAGCAGAGTCCTATAAAAGATTGTAGAATTATAAACCTTAGGCTTGTTGTTTTTGAATTTCATAGATTCAAACTAATGCCAAGCTTCAATCAATTTTAAGGACTCCTCTAATTCTTAGCTAAATAGATATCACGGGACATAAAAATTCCTAGAGAGGCAATATCTTAGATCTCTAGGTAAATCTGAAAGACTGGAACTGGAAGTAATCCATGAGAACATACTTCTGTAACTCAAAGCTCCCTTTGCCCAATAAAGAAACATTCACAACACCTACAAAATCATACGTTCAAGATGCTTAAAATACACCTACATTGACTACCACACAAACCCTCAAAAAGAGTAGTATATTCATGGAATTAATTCAAAAAAAATTAGTTTTAAAGTGCTCCATCAATTAGTCACTAAACAACATATCCCCATCTTATGGTTAGAAAAAAACAAGGAAACTGCTAGCTGCCAAAATGAACAATCCTTATAAGAATATACTTGTTGGATTTAATAAGAACAATGAACATAAACACACAAGATAAAAATTTAATATTTTACTTCTGCTGCACTAGCATTAAAAACAATTTCATGTTGACAAAAATTGAAAACATATAAGAATTTTGTGATGTTTTACTCGTTATAGATTAAATCAGCTATCACTAAAAAGACAAAGGGTCAAATTTTTTATATTTATGTAGCACCATCATTGAAAATATTAGAAATGAATAAATATGAAAATAATTGATTACTACCTGAAAAACACAATAACTACAACAACTTTCTCTAGTATTTTCCTTATCCTGACAAAAAGATCATTTGGAATTGGAAAGTTTTCTCCATACTTGGAAGGCATAACAAAAGACATCTTCCATTTACCTTGATCTTGTGCCTAAGATATAATCATAAGGATATTCAATGTATCAAAGACTGAAAGATTAAAGAAATGGAAAATTAAATACTTAGAATCAGCTTTCAGAAAAAAGAAAAAGGTTGTAAGCCTATTTTGTGATTACTGGTGTTGTCATTTCCATTTTCTCCCCATCAATTTGGGTTTTTTTTGACAAGAATAGGGGTAGTCATTTCCATCTCCTCACTTTTTTCTTTTTGATCATGTGAATGTTACCAATAGTACTATAATACATTAGAATTATATAGTACTTTAATAAAAACTACTTAGTTTAAAAAGAATTAAAAATAATGTTACAAAGTGATAAAACAAAATTGTACCTTACCAAAGAGATAAGCTACTAAAGTATTAAAACCTTGAGAATTAAAAGTCAAATTGATTTAAGTAAATGTAGTCAATTTTCTAAGTGTAACCAAGATCTTTCTCACGTTCAAGGATTTTGACATTGTATATGAATGGGGGATTTGGCAACCAAGATCTTTCTCACATATTGAAAATGTTCAACTAACAATTGGAAAACATCAAATGATTCCATATTCCAAATTACCATTTTTATATAATATTTACTAACAACACTACCCAACATTGAAGTGATAGGTCTTTTACAAAATGGTATTTTTTCCATAGAAATATTGCTGGCTAAATTGTATTAGAGTGTCTATAGGCATTCCAATCATTTATGGGGTACATCATAATTGACATCTAATAACATAATTTAAAGATCACTAGTATTGATATTTTTTCCTCCTTTAATCATGAACCCCTCAAAATGATCCCTTTACACTTGTTGCAAGATATCTCTTTTACAACAATCTCTTTGTTGCTTCAAAAGAGATATGTCCTCTTTTTATCCTAGAATGTATGTGAATTGTTGCTTAAAGGATATCTCCTTGGTGATGAAGGTGTTTATCCTTGTATTTATTTGTACCTTAAGACATCAAAATAGGGTTATGTTGACATCTTAAGGGGAGGAGCATATATGTGAGCTCCTTGTTGCTTAATTTGTAGTTTCTTTTTTGTAGATTTCATTACAGAAAATGCTTCATTTGGTTATCCTTGATTCCTTGTTGTGGTGTCTCAGTAAAACCTTTATCAACTTTGTGGATTTATTTATAGACAACATGTGGTTTGTTTGGTTATCCTTGTTGTGGTGCCCCAATAACACTTTTTTGAACTTTTTAAAATTTCCTTATAGACAATTCTTTGCTTGATTATCCTTGTTGCGGTGTCCTAGTAACACCTTTTTTCCTAGTTTTGTACTTTTCCTTACATACAATGATTTGTTTGGTTATCCTTTTTGTAGTCTCCCAATAATATTTTTAATTTGTTTTATGTATTTCCTTATAGAAGATCCTTTGTTTGGTTATGCTTGTTGCAGTGAACCAATAACACCTTTTTCATAGTTGTTTTCCTTGTAATAAGAAATGTTTTATTGGCAAAACTCTTCCTCTTTTAGCATGATTTGACTAGCATAACATGAGATTGCTAGACCTTTTGACTCTTCCTTTCCCTTTTACACAGATAACACAACATAACACACCTTATTTTCTCATAGAATTAGTGCTTTCATGGATCATCTATTATAACATAGCTTGCTAGCTCCTCGAATCCATGTTCCTTCCCCATCTCTTTCATGGATCACCTAACATAACATAGCTTGCTAGCCCATGGAATCTATGTTTTCTTTGTCTTTCCTCCATGAACCCATAGCGTAAGATATTGTGATAGTTGTTGAATCACAATTTCTTGGAGAAACTAGTCCTCAAGAAAGCCTAGGGCTGTCCTCAATGTGATCTCCATAATAGGATATTGGAACAAACTAAGAAATGGTAAATACCTTCAAAAGTTGAAGGGTGATTTCATAGGAGATCCAAAACATTAAAAAGGAGGCTAATAATCCTAAGATGGAACTTGAGGTTCCAAACTTAAAATAGAATTAGGAGATTCTCATAAAGAACATTTGGGAGCTTATGGACTACTACAAAGGATCGGTTAAAAATAGTGCTCTTAGCATTCAAGTCACATCTTTTGTGTCCCTTCACACATGTCACATCTTAGTTCCTCTCATTATTCATTTTGGAATTTTTAACTTATTGTATATTGTGATGACTCTTGCATATTATTACTAGGAATTTATCTTTCTTCATTTTATTATATTCCACCCAATAGTTTTAGATTAAAAAATATTAAAAATAAATAAACATTATAGTTTCCTTCCTTCTTGCAACTAATATAGCATATGTATTAATAATGAAGAAAATAGCACAAAATATAATACCACATATTCTAAAAAGTAACATTATTATTAAATTATAAATTATTCATTATCTTTCACATGTGCACATCTTACAATTTTTTCTTTAGCAAAAATATTGTCATTTGGAAATCTTATGTTTTATCTAAGCCATTTCATTATCTTACTTTATAGTTTAGAATATGTTTCTCAACAATTATCCTCATATTGATGCTAGAGCCTCTAGTTGGGTGGATGATGAGAAGGAGCAGAGGGCTTGGATGGTGATAGGGAAATTTGTTGAGATGATTAAGAAATGGGAAGCGGTGGGCAACTCAGTTAAAGAGCTCATAGAGAAAATTAGTCAAACTAAGAACATCAAAGACTTAATTTATATGGTGAAGGATCTCTAGGAAAACTAGGATAAAATGAGGAGGACTACGGAGAGCATGTTAGACCATGATGCAGGAGCATCCCCGGTTCCTGACAATCTTGCATCAACTAAAAATATTTCTTTTCTGTTTGTATCCTGTTTTGCAGTTTCAACATTTCATTCTGCATTTTCTTGCATTGGCTCACCGGATCTTGTGGAGTTGGATTTTTCTTGGGGATGTGATCATATTCCTTATTCCTAAACCGCAGAGCATTTGGATCATTTTCTGGTAAGTTATCGATTCTGGTGCCTGAGATAGTTTTCTAGCATTGGAACCGTTTGGACCTATTTGCATTGGTGAATCTACCGGATCCCTTATGTAGCTTGTGGAGCCCTGTGCATTTATTCTGATGTTATTTCACATGTGTTCAACCTTCCTTCTGTTTTGCACTTCATCCTTTGGTTTTTATGGAGGAATCTCTTAGGGGGAGGTCGACCTATTGATTTTATATGTTTGGTCTTGTTCTTCAGCATTTGATCCTTTTTAGGCTGACCAGGTCCCCTTGGATCATATAAATCATTGTAATTGAGCATTAGAAGAAAAGTAAGAAAGTAAGAAGAGATCAGATAGAATATAGAAGATAGATCTTAGGTTTGGAGGTCTAAAAGTGACCTGTTCTATGATTAACCATGCTTGTAGCAGGCCAGTGAGCTAGATCTTGTAACCCGGATGTTACCTGTTACCTGTAATCAATTTTCATGATCTAATTCATTCAGTTTTGCATTGCCTCCATCATAGTTTCTTATTTCCATTGTGTTTATTCTTGCTGCCTAGTTTAGATTGATCTCTTTGAGGTCCCTCCTAACTAGTGGTTGCCCCAAGTGGTATCAGAGCGAGTTTTCATTTCGGATATTGTGTTTTCCTTAGGATTTTGTTGTAGGGTGGTGGATTGTGGATCCAACCTGCAGCTGCAGAGGACTAGCGTGAAGATGGCACGAAGAGGAAATAGGAATGGTGGAGCATGTGGGAATGCAGACCCTGCTATGATGGAAATGTTGCGATGAATTGCAGCCTGATTGGAAGCCATTGAGACAACCTAGAGAAGAGGCTGGCATATTGAAGATATGAGTGAAGATGAGGAAGAAGAGGCCCTGATAGAACAAGTAGCAAATCCATCGATGATTGATCTAGATGTAGAAAGGTTCTTGAGGGTTTTGAGTAGGGAGAACACTAAACCACATTTTACCCCACCGGAGTATGATGGAATGTTGGATTGGGATGAATTGATGGATTGGATCTCGGAGATGGAGAAGTATTTTGATTTTGAGAACACCGCAGAGGAAAGAAAAGTGAAGTATGCCTGTACTGGGTTGAAAGGTCATGCATCCCTTTGGTGGGAGCATTTGCAGGTTGATAGAAAAAGAAAAGGTAAATATATTATCAAAACATGGGAGCGAATGGTTGCTAAGTTAAAATCAAAGATAATGCTAGTTGATTATCAAGTAAATCTATTTCGAAAGTTGTAGAACTTGAAGCATAAGAAATCTAGTGTGAAGGAGTACGCTGAAGCATTCTACAAGTTGAATATCATATCCGGACATGTCGATGATAAGGTTGAACAAATTGTGAGATATTTGAACGAACTACGGATGTCTATACAAGATGAACTCGGTTTGATCAAGTTGTAGAGTGTTGAAGAAGCATACCAGTATGCCTTGAAAGCAGAAGAGAAGCTGAACAAAAGACATGAGTAGAGACAGAGAGGTAGAGATGGAAGGTTTTAGGGAGGAATATTTCAAGGAGGAAGAGGATATACCGGAGGAAGAGGAACATGTACGGATCAAAACAAGGACAAGGATGTAAGAAAAGAAGATAATTCATACTAGAAGGATGACAAAAATTTCTACTGGAGGAGAGAACCTGATGGCTACCAGAATGAAAATTTTGGAAAAGATGATAGAAGATAAGATAAGAGAGTGTTTAGAGGAACTTTCTATAAGTGTGGAGGAGAAGGACATGGGTACCTACAAGAAGTTGTGTCCACTTTTTGGCCAAAAAGTGGAATTTTTTCCCATGTTTTTCAATTTCGTCCTATTTGACCTAAATATTTAAGGCACTTAAAGAATGAATCTTGAAAAAATTCAGTAATAGAAACTATAGTGCTCGAAGTCTACTTTCCAAATATGTAATTTATTTTAATACCCAGATCTTAAAAATAAAGTTTGAATAGGCATTACTAAAACCTATAGTTTAAAAGTCACTTTTTAGGACCATACCATGCCCGTGTACAACAAGCATAATTTGACCTAAATGAAACTATTTTTATAAATCCTTTTGGGAAAAGATCTATAACTCACTCATCTTTGATGAGAATATTTTTTTGTAATTTTTTTCTGCATATTTGTTTTTTTGTTAATTTTTTATTGGGCATAATCATTGTTTTGAAAAATTCTTGTGTACGACAAGCATAATTTGATCTAAACTTAACATTTTTTGGTTTTTTTTTTTGAACTATATAGAATTGTCTCTAGTTTGATGCCATAGACAAAAAAGTTATTAAAAAACTAATAAACCATATTATTTTGAGTTTATTGACCTCTTTCATTAGTAATTATTTTAAAAATAAAAATATTGATCAATTTTTAAAAAAAATTACATATTTCAAATCTAGATAGTCTATACTATAATGGGTTTTGATTGTTTAAAAAAATTCTAAAAATTTGGTGTTCAGATATATTTTTGAAGTCATTATTTTATATGAAGATTGATTTGGCCTTCAAGTTGTAGGTCAAACTAGGTCCAAGCCAAAGGGTCGGTTCTCCAAGCCATTTCCCAAGCCAAAACCAAAGCTACAACCGAACCAAATTTTGAAATTTTTAAAAACAGGATCCCATTTCCCTTTTTTTAATTTATTTCTTTTAAATTTACTTCTTTTAAAAACAAAACAAAACTATATATACATTTTTTTTAATTTTCTTTTTTTTAAAACAAACTATATATAAATGAAATATAACATTTAAGTTTAAGTCACATTTACCTTTATCTTTTTCCTTTCTTCTACTTCAAGTTATATTTCATCTATATATTGACAGGATGTTTGAGAGTGGTTTCAAATCTCTAGGAGTTATAATATAGATTCTAGATTTTAGAAGATCTTATAAATTGTGACGTAATAGGACCTATAATGTCATAATACAAACTATTATGTCATAATAAGTCCCATTGTGACATAATAGGTCCTAATGTGTCATAATAGGTCCTATTGTGTCATAATAGGTCCTATTATGGCATAATATGACCTACTAAGTCATAATAGGTCCTATTATGTCATAAGACCCCTCAAAAGGACCTATTATGACATTATACCTCTTAATAGGAACTATTATGACTTAAGACCCCTTAGTAGGACCTATTATGTCATAATAGGTCCTATAATGTCATAAGACCCCTTAAGAGGACATGTCATGTCATAATAGGTCCTATTATGTCATAAAACCCCTTAAGAGGATGTATTATGACATTATACCCCTTAGTAGGACCTATTGAAGGGTATTATGTCACAATAGGACTGATTATGACATAATAGGACCTATGATGACATAATAGGCCATATTATGTCATCATAGGTCCTATTATGACATCATAGGTTATAGTATGTCATAAAATCCCTTAAGAGGACCTATTATGATTTTATACCCCTTAGTAGGACTTGTTAAGGGGTATTATGTCATAATACGACCTATTATGTCATAATACAACCTATTATGTCATAATAGGTCTCATTGTGACATAATAGATCCTTTTGTGTCATAATAGGTCCTTGTGTCATAATACCCCTTAAGAGGACCTATTATGACATTATACCTCTTACTAGGACCTATTATGACATAAGACCCCTTAGTAGGACCTATTATGACATAATAGGATCGATTATCATATAATAGGACCTATTATGTCATATAGGTCCTATAATGTCATAAGACCCCTTAAGAGAACATGTCATGTCATAATTGGTCCTATTATGTTATAACACCCCTTAAGAGGACCTATTATAACATTATGCCCCTTAGTAAGACTTGTTAAAGGGTATTATGTCATAAAAGGACCAATTATGACATAATAGGATCTATGATGATGTAATAGGTCCTATTATGTCATTGTAGGTCCTATTATGACATCATAGGTCATATTATGCCATAAAACCCTTTAAGAGGACCTATTATGACTTTATACCCCTTATTAGGACATGTTAAGGGGTATTATGTCATAATAGGACCTATTGCAACATAATAGGACCTATAATGTCATAATATGACCTATTATGTCATAATAGGTCCCATTGTGACATAATAAGTCCTATTATGATATAATACGATTTATTATGTCATAATACGACCTATTATGTCATAAGACCCCTTAGTAGGACCTATTATGACATATCTAGAGAAAGAAAAGTTGGTTAGGAGAGAGAGATGGTACGTTAAGAGAGAGGTAGAGATGTATATATAGAGAAATATAGGTAGGTAGGGGGTAAGGGGAGGTGTATAGAGATAGCGAAGATAAAGAGTAAAGAGTTAAGGATGTGAGAGAGAGGTAGAGACATAGTTTTAGATTTTGGGAGAGAGGGGACAAAGTGAGATAGAAAGGAAAAAAAAGATAAAGAGAAATGTGACTTATATATAAATTCTATATTTCATGTATATATAGCTTGTATTTTTTATAAAAAAAGTAAAAATAAAAAATAAAAAATAAAAATAAAAAAAATAAAAAAAATAAAAAAAAATTTACAATTTTTTTATTTAAAAAAAAGGAAACGGTATCCCATTTCTTAGATCTAGGCTCAGGATCCCGAAGCTAAACGGGATCCATTTTCAAATTTTGGCTCAGGATATCAACGTGAAACGAGATCCTGTTTCATTTCTCATGTGCTCCGTGAGATTTGCCATTTTTTTCTAAGTGTAAAAATTCCACACTAAGTGGACACAACTTTGTGCACTTACCCACATTGTGCTTTTGAATGTAAGAAGAAAGAGAACACTAGGAGAAAAACATTGGTGAAAGAAAGCCCCACCTAATGAGCTAACAAACCAGAAGATGGAGAACTGTTGATGATGAGGAGAGATTTGTGTCATACCGGAGAAGATGAGGAGCCCTTGCAAAGGAAAAATTTGTTCAAGACCAGAAATAAGGTATCCGGTAAGTGTTGTAAGGTTGTTATTGATAGTGGTAGTTCTAGATAATCGTGTTTCAAAAGAGATGGTGAATAAGTTGAAGTTGGAAATATTGAAACACCCCAAGCCTTATCAAATATCATAGATTTAGGATGATCATAAGCTGTTAGTAAGTGAGCAATGTTTGATGAAATTGAAAATTGGAAATTATCATGATGAAGTCTTGTGTGATATTATGCCTATGGATATTTGTCACCTGTTGTTGGGTAGACCTTGGTAGTTTGATAGATAGGCAATACATGATGGGAGAAAGAACATATACACTATTGTAGCAAATAGGATGAAACACACCTTGTTACCCTTGGAGGAACCCCTGAGGAGTGAAGTCTGTATGAATGATAGAATATGTTTGGTGGATGGAAGGAAATTCCTAGATGGAATGAGACATGAGAATGTGTGTTTTTCCTTAGTTCCTAAGAAGACTGAGCATCCGGAGGATGAAGAAGAACAACCAGAACAGATAAAGCAATTACTGTCAGAGTATGAAGACAGAGTATGAAGACATCATTTTAGATAACATGCCTGATGGATTACCACCTATGAGAAGTATCAGTCATTGCATGGACCTGGTTCTCGGAGCTAGTTTGCCTAACAAAGCTACACACCGATTGACACCGACAAAAATGAAGAGTTGAATAGACAAGTGTAGGAATTGTTCAAGAAAGATTTGATTAGAGAAAGTCCGAGTCCTTGTGCAGTACCAGCAATATTAGTACCTAAGAAGAATGGAGAATGGAGGATGTGTACCGATTCTAGAGCAATAAACAAGATCACAGTGAAATACCGGTTTCCTTTACCTAGAATGGATGACATAATGGAATGTTTGAGTAGAGCCAAATAATACAAAAAGATAGACATGAAGAGTGGGTATCATCAGATCAGAATCAAAGAAGGAGATGAGTGGAAGACAATGTTTAAGACAAATGAAAGATTGTATGAATGGTTGGTGATGCCTTTTGGGTTGACTAATGCACCTACTACTTTCATGAGGTTTATGAATAAGGTATTGAAGAAATTATTAGGTAAGTTTGTTATTATATATTTGGATGACATTTTGATTTTCAGTAAGACAAAAGAAGAGCATTTGTTGCATTTAAGACAAGTTTTGTAGAGGTTGAGAGAAGAAAAGTTACTAATAAATATTAAGAAGTGTACTTTCATGAAGGAGGAGTTAGTCTATTTGGGATTTGTGATATCTGTGGATGGATTGAAGATGGACCCTGAGAAAGTAAAAGTAATTATTGAATGGCCTACACTGGAAAGCATTGGAGAGGTAAGATCAATTCATGGATTGGCTAGTTTCTACCGGAAGTTCATTAGAAATTTCAATTCAGTTTGTAGCCCTATGACTCAGACAATGAGGGGAGATAAGAAGGAATTCAAGTGGACCACTAGAGAAAACAATTTTTTTGAATTGTTGAAGTAGAAAGTGACTAAGCAGCCTGTGTTAGCTTTACCATATTTCAACAAAGTGCTTCAAGTAGATTGTGATACAAGTGGAACTATAATTGGAGCCGTATTGATTCAAGAAGGGAGAGCAGTAGCTTATTTCAGTGAGAAGTTGAATGATGCTTGGAGGAGATATTCAGTGTATGATCAGGAATTTTATGCCATGGTTCAAGCCTTGAAGAAATGGAGACATTACCTATTGCCTAAGGAGTTTGTGTTATATACTGATCATCAAGCCGTACAATATTTGAATAGTTAGAGTAAGTTGAACCAAAGATATATAAGATGGGTAGAATTTTTGCAGAGTTACACCTTTGTGTTGAAGCATAGAAGTGGGAAATCTAACAAAGTTGTTGATGCATTGACTAGAAGGAGGAATTCGCTGATAGGGATGAGAGTGATAGTATTAGGATTTGAGGAGTTGAAGACCTTGTATGATGATGACCTAGATTTTGTAGAACCTTGTAAAGCATGTAGAGAACTGGTTATGGTAGATACAAGCAAGTGGTTGGATTACTTCATTCGGGATGGGATGTTATTCAGAGGAGTTCAGTTGTGCATACCTAAGAGTTCTATGTGGGAGAATCTAATAAAGGAGAAGCATAGTGGAGGATTAGCTGGACACTTTGGTGTTGACAAAACAATAGCATTGGTGAGTAAGCGTTACTTTTGGCCTTAAATTCATGAGGATGTTAGGAAATATGTGCAAAGTTGTAGGAATTGTCAAGTTGCAAAAGGCAATAGTCAGAATGTGGGATTGTATAAGCCTTTGACAGTACTAGAGACCTTGGGAGAATATAAGCATGGATTTCATACTTGGATTGCCTAAGATACAAAGAGGGAATGACTCTATATTTGTGGTAGTGGATGGATTCTTGAAGATGGCTCATTTCATACCTTGTAAGAAGACATTAGATGGAGTGCATATAGCTAACCTATTTTTCAAGGAAGTGGTGAGATTGCATGGATTACCTAAGAGCATATTTTTAGATAGAGATGCTAAGTTTGTTGGTTATTTTTGGAGAACACTTTGGAAAAAGATGAAGATAGATTTGAAGTTTAGTTCCACTTTTCACCCACAAACCATTGGACAGACAAAAGTAGTAAATCGGAGCTTGGGAAATTTGTTGAGATGCTTGGTTGGAGAGAAAAACAGAAGTTGGGATTTGATTCTTTCACAGGTAGAGTTGGACTACAATAATTCAGTGAACATGAGTATCGAAAGAACACCTTTTGAGGTTGTTACCAAAGCACACCCTAGAGGTATATCATAATTAAGAGATGTCAGTAATGAAAACAAGTGAAGTGCAGAGGCAGAAGACTTTGCAGATCACATGAAGGCCTTGCATATTCAGGTTAAGCAGCATTTGGAGGAGATGAACAACAAGTATAAGGAGAAAGCAGATGAGAAGAGAAGACAAAAGGAATTTGAAGTTGGTGATGAAGTGCTGGTATATTTAAGAAAAGAAATATTGCTAGTTGGAACCTATAACAAGTTGCAGATGAGGAAGTTTGGAACTTGTAAGATCGTGAGGAAGTTTAGTTTTGAAAATGCATATGAAGTGGAGTTACCAGATAGTTTGAGTATTTCACCTATATTTAACATTGTAGATCTACATCAGTATCATGAATCAGAATTTAGTGAGGACAGTATTGCAGACTTGGAGAAACAATTGCCCTGGAAGGGGCCAGATTAGATTGGAGACATTTTGGATAGTAGGATTGGGCGTAGCACTAAGAGTAGACAATATAAGAAGCATCTTGTAAAATGGAAGGAAAAACCAGTTGAAGATTCATCTTGGATTTCTCAGGAAGAGGTAGACTGCCTTGGTTTCCTCTGACCTCAACAAAGTGAGAGACTCACTTTTTTTCAACAACCCCGGATGTCTGATGTAGGAGCATCCCTGGTTCTAGGCAATCTTGCATCAACCAAAAATATTTCTTTTCTATTTGTTTCCTGTTTTGCAGTTTGAGCATTTCATTCTACATTTTCTTGCATTGGCTCATTGGATCTTGTGGAGTTGGATTTTTCTTGAGGACATGATCATATTCCTTATTCCTAAACCACAGAGCATTTGGATCATTTTCCAACAAGTTATCGATTCTGGTTTTTGAGATAGTTTTCTGACATTGGAACCGTTTGGACCTATTTGCATTGGTGAATCTACCGGATCCCTTCCATAGCATGTGGACCCCTGTACATTGATTCTGATGTTCTTTGGCGTGTGGTCGACCTTCCCTTTTATCCACACTTCATCCTTTTGATTTTTTAGAGGAATCTCTTTGGCAGAGGCCGACCTATTGATTTTATATGTTTGGTCTTATTCTTCGGCACTTGATCCTTTTTGGACCGACCAGATCCCCTTGGATCATATAAATCATTGTAATTGAGAGTTAGAAGAAAAGTAAGAAAGTAAGAAGAGATTAGATAGAATATAGAAGATAGATCTTAGGTTTGGAGGTCCGGAAGTGACCTGTTCTTTAATTAAGCATGTTTGTAGTAGGCCAGTGAGCCAGATCTTGTAACTCAGATGTTACCGGTTATCTGTAATTAGTTTTCATGATCTAATTCATTTAGTTCTGCATTGCCTCCATCATAGTTTCTTGTTTCCATTGTGTTTACTCTTCTTGCCTAGTCCAGATTGATCTCTTTGAGGTCCCTCGTAACCAGTGACTACCCCAGACCAAAAAAAGAAGACACCTAGAGTCCTCATCTATGACGGGGCTAGAAGTGTCTGTTTCAAGGCTGAAAGCCACATAGAACTCCTCAGTCATTTCCTCTGGGAAAGATTCCTCTAAATTTCTTTTTGTGTTGGAGCAAGGAAGTTGGAGTTCTCTCCCACTTGATAAGCCATTGGTTTGTGTTTTTAGTGGGAGAGCACATTTCTTTTTTTGTAGCTTTGTTTGTTGTGTCTAGTGCCTAGTTCTATTTTTTTGGGTTTTTTGTGTTAGTGGTTTCAATTGGGTCCATTTTTTGGTAGCAGGTTTTTGTTCATGGGTTCTCACTCCTCGTGAGCTCCTGGTTTTATTGCCTTTAGTTGTGGTTATGTAAGGTTCAAGCCTCTCTCAATTTACTATTTTTAAAATAGTTATCCTCATATTAGAAGTGAACCAGGAGAAAATTATTTTTCATCAATGTTTGGAGCTTTTTTTTTCATTAACACAATTTAAGCCTAAACATTGGTATACTTGGTCATTATCAAAAACTTGTTCCCTTCAAATTGATTGCATAGTATTACAAAATGCATGTAGTTAATAAGTGATTCCATACATTCCACCTTTCTTTATTAAACATATGTTCACCCATTGTGCAATGAATAAAATGTTGACTTACTTGTTGTGATTACATAATAGTTTAAGGGACACCTTCATGGGTCTTCTACTATTCAATTATTGAAGTGATTTTTATCATTGGTCTTAAATTATTCACAAAAATTACATATCATAAACTTTATCATGGAAACCTCTATGACACTCATGTATAGCACGATCTTCATTTTTCCAACATATTTTACCAATGTTTCATGTAGTTTAGCTCAGTGATATGGCCATCATTCCCTCTCAAGTTTGATATAATTTCATGTACTTGTGTACAATATTTTGGTGACATTTTTCTATGTATATTGATCTTATTTTCATGTTCCTTGTATATCTACATACAATACTTTAGCAAAAAATGTAGAATATAGGACAAATAAAAACTCTTGTATATTCTTTTGATTCATGTATAACAATTATAATTACTACTCTTACTTTAGGTTAAATGCTCCAACTAAGCTCACATGCATGCTAAGATGGAGGAAAATATGGAAATGAAAAATATTTGCTTAATATAAGATGAAAAATATTTACTTAAGACCATCCCTCCAATTTAACACAAATTTTTAGAGTCTTTATTAAATATATGTTTAAAAATAAAAAAATAAAAAATAAAAAGAAAAATATAATAATTTTTTATGCAATTTAACCATGATGTAAGTATTCATTATATATTCAACACTTTTGTCTTATGATAAATTAAATTCATTTAATCTACATTATTTAAACACCCTAAATAACACTACATCTACAGCTTCATTATTAAATAAATGTTTTTTTTTAAAAAAACTCTATCCAATTTAGAAAAGGCCCTGAAAATACTTATACCACCACTACATAATCTAAATGTCAAACTCTTATTGACGTTGAAGATTTGATATTTCAAAGAATCAACTTATGGCCTATAAGGTGCTACTACAGCCATAACAACTTATCTACACAAATAAACTAAGAGCACACATTCAATACCCCTACGACTGTTAATTCTTTTCACAATAGTATAGAAAAAGTATCGATTATCTCTTTGTTCTGTCTACATATATTTTAAGCCAAGGCAAATAATATCAATATTTACACCACATTAATGATACACAACTTTTTTCTCAATCCACAAAACAACCAAAAAAATAAGCTTAAATCTTTTTTTATGACAACAAAATAAGATATATCAATGGCCACCGACATTCAAGCAATGTCTATTGGCCAATGTTGATTTTATAAATTTGCAGTAAACCTCGTAGATAGTGTCAGTGCTAGCCAACCGAGAGTCAGCACTTAGTGATCTTCACAAACAGAATCGTACACCAAATACAGGCAATATAATTATTAATATGGATGTAAAATTTTACCTACGCATTATGAATGCTTTATCACTGGCCACCGACTTTAAAGCAATGGAGCACTCAGCCTGGCCCCACTTTAGTTTTACCACAGACAGGACGCTTTGTCTTTCATGGTCATTCTTAAAACATTTAGTACAATGCTTAATGGTGGAAGGTAAATTCTGAGCAATAAAATTAGATACAACCTACTACTATTTCAATAGAAAAAGTGACCTCTTAAGCACCACACTAAAAAAATTCAAATGATTTGACACATTCATTCAACTTGGTCGATTTTTTAGTATAAATGCCCTTGCATTCACTTTTCAATTGCAAATCACTGGATATTACAGTATCTCAGGATTGCATCAACTAACCATATTCATAATTGATTACAGTTGCACCTTGTTCAGTATATCTATTCATACTAGTCCCTATTGTAAGTCTGTAAGTAAACAAATAGTATAAGGGAATAGTATAGTAACTTGAGTTACACATGATGGGGAATTGCAGATCATTTGTTATGATCATTTCTGCTGCACTTGTGTTTGCATGCATTATGGAGGATCTGACAGTACAAAGCAATGTGGGCTTGATCCCGGGTAGAGATGGAGGGTTGGTTGTAGAGCTGAGTTTGAACCCGGATGGAAGTGGAACTAGCTGTGGCTCTAGGGCTAGGGCTGGTTCTGGTTCTGCTTCAGGTTCAGACCAGGGTTCAGGGGCCTATGCCGGTGCCAGCTCATATGCAGGTACTGGGAGCAGGCAGGTACACCGACAATCTCTTGTTATGGGGCTATGGTATGGGGTCAGACTCTGGCAACGGTTATGGAAGCGAATGAAAAAGTGGTTCAAATTATGGGATTCGATCAAAATTTAGAATGTGTTGTTTAAATTTAATAGATCCAAATTTCATAGGCAATATACGTACCTAAATAAATGCTGTGCATTGTCACTGATTGCATATAAACATATAGAAAGATTACCTGTAACATATATACTCATGGCAAATTCCCTTTGGTGTTCAGCTGTCCTGTAACTCAGTATGTTATGTGCCGTTCATTGCTTTTACAGACGTTTGCTTTGCACAACCCACAAAGTTGATGGGATTAGTGTAGGGTTTGCCTTAAGAGGTTTGCACGCATGTGGTAGTAGTATTATTTGTTTTTGTTATGTGGATTAAAAAAACAGGTTTGTATCAGAAGTTTGTGCAGAATCTGTTTGTTATTGTATACTTTAGTTGTTATTAAAATATAAAATTAAGAATGTTTTATATTATACACATTGTCAATGACAACTGGATAGACAGATGCATGGAAACTTTAACTTCAAGTTAGCTCTCTTACTTTTTGTCAGTTTGTGCATAATAATATGAAAACGTCCATACTGGTGCGTTTTATATTTTATTGGGTTTGTCTTATTATTATTTTTGTTCATACTATTTTGGTTGATCAAGAAGAAGGAAAAGATGAAGATGACACAATTATGGCTTAGCAGCTTACTCATAGTGAAGAATAGTAGTTAAAGTCTGGTTTCCACAAAATTTGTTTGTGTAATATGGTTCATTAAAAAGAAGAAAATGATGAAGAGGACACAATCATGGTTGAGAGTTTGTTCTTAAATATTAGGATCTCTTGGATGGATGAACCAAAAGCTCTTCACCATGATCTTTCGTTTCCTTCCATTTAAATTGCTTTAGTCGTATAGACATGTGAATTTTTTTTTGGGTCTATAAAATTTTGTATCAAATTTTTAGAGTATAATTTCATTCCACTCTTCTTTTATATAAATTAGTATTTTTTATTTTTATATAATTTATTATAAAATAAACACTATTCATTCTTAAAACGATTATATTTGTTGAATCTTTTATTTGCAGTGTGAAATCGACATATTTGTCCATTTCCTTTTTTCATTTTTATTTGTTGCTGGTTACACACTAAATTTGTTGGTGAATTCTCATGGATTGCTTCCATATTGTTTATTTATATTTTATAGCATTCAACAAATATAATTCAGATCTCTTATAATATTTAAATGGAAAATCTGTATTTTATTTTTATTTTGAGTGTCATCTCTATATCAGGAGTAATAAGCATAAGTAGGTTATTCTTAATTAAAATTGATTGTGAAAGCTCCAACAAAAGGAAAACAAGAAAGATATGAGAGTTGTCCCCACTCTGATTTCTCCTAGAATCTTATGCTTGGCTCTGAAAATGGAATAGCTGAGCTCATTGTTGTGTCAACCTTGTTAATGGTTTTTCCTAATATTGGACCACGCCATGGAAATTCTTGTCGGGCAAGTGTGTCCCCTTGACTTTTGATTGCTACCAGCATAAACAAGAAACAAAACTAAGTAGTATAATGAATTATACTCATTTAGGTCAGCTAGAGGTGTCTAAAATCTACATGGGTAAAATCCCACAAACAATAAAGAGATGGAGAGTGAAGGATAGATATGCTTATTTCAAATTAGTAGCTTGCATATACAACAACTTAAAAGGTGAAAAGATGTAATGTATCCCTATATTTTTCATTTTTTTCTACATTTAACAAGAAGATCTTTTAAGCTTCTTTACTAGAGAAAATTGTTGCAATTATTGTGTTTTCATGTAAATGTAAAAAATTGTAATAACAATCTTATTTGGATATATGTACATGACTTGTATTTTTGACTACTCGAGGCATTGTAATATAAAAAAAATGTGTTTTTGTCTTGTTTTATGTGATTCTATGTAAATAATGTCATTTTGGACCATTAGAATCACATGGGATCATTTCGTGAAGTATACCCTGCTAATATGCTAAAAGATGTAAAAAATGCTCATTTGTTGTCAATCACTCAAAGTGTGAAAAATTGTCAAAATTCGGCATGGTTTTTCTCAATGTTAGTGACATGTAAGAATGATCTGTCTGATCCTAGGGGTCGTGTTATGGCACTCTAAAAAAGCCTCTTTCAGTTTTGGTAGACTCGAATCCAGTTGCTCGTGGTGACTCTTTCTCGGTTGTGATAAAAAATGTCAAATGAGTTCAATGAAAAGTTGCACAATGCCCCATCTTTCAATCCACTCGTCGCGGCACCGAACCGTTAGCTCGTACACATCGGGGTGGTCGGGTTTACGCTAGGAATTCCTTCTTTTTGCTCTCCAACTCGCCTGATCATTGTGGGACACACCCTAGCAGTGAAATCGCTTAAGTGCTCAAATTGCTCAAAGTTGTCAATATTCAGCATCACGTTTCTCGGTGCCTGTTAATCATCATAATGATCCATCTGATCCTCCAGGGTCGTGTTATGGCACTCTAAAAAAGCCTCTCTCAATTTCGGTAGACTCGGATCTAGTTGCTCGTGGCGACTCTTTCTCGGTTGCAACAAAAAGCGTCAGATGAGTTCAATGAAAAGTTGCACAATGCCCCATCTTTCAATCCGCTTGTTGCAGCACCGAACCGTCAGCTCATATGCATCGGGGTGGTTGGGTTTAAACTAGGAATGCCTTCTTTTTGCTCTCCAACTCGCCCGATCATTGCGAGACACACCCTAGCAGCGAAATCGCCCAAGTGCTCAAATTGCTCAAAGTTGTCAACATTTGGCATTGCATTTATCGATGTCCGTTAATCATAAGAATGATCCGTCTAATCTTGCGGGGTTGTGTTATAGCACTCTAAAAATGCCTCTCTCAGTTTCGGTAGACTTGGATCCAGTTGCTCATGGCAACTCTTTCTCAGTTGCGACAAAAAGTGTCAGATGAGTTCAATGAAAAGTTGCACAATGCCCCATCTTTCAAACCACTCATCGTGACACCGAACCGTCAGCTCGTACATGTTGGGGTGGTTGGGTTTACGCTAGGAATTCCTTCTTTTTTCTCTCCAACTTGCTTGATCGTTGTGGGACACACCCTAGCAACGAAATCACCCAAGTGCTCAAATTGCTCAAAGTTGTCAATATTCGACATCGCGTTTCTCGGTGTCTATTAATCATAAGAATGATCCATCTAATCCTGCAGGGTCATGTTATGGCACTCTAAAAATCCTCTCTCGGTTTCGGTAGACTCAGATCCAGTTGCTCGTGGTGAGTCTTTCTCGGTTGTGACAAAAAGCATCAGGTGAGTTCAATGAAAAGTTGCAGAATGCCCCGTCTTTCAATCTGCTCATCGTGGCACCAAACCATCAGCTCATACACATCAGGGTGGTTGGGTTTACACTAGGAATGCCTTATTTTTTCTCTCCAACTTGCCCGATTGTTGTGGGACACACCCTAGCAGTGAAATCACCCGAGTGCTCAAATTGCTCAAAGTTGTCAATATTCGGTGTTGCGTTTCTCAGTGCTTGTTAATCATAAGAACAATCCATCTAATCCTGTGGGGTCATGTTATGGCACTCTAAAAATTCCTCTCTTAGTTCTAGTAGACTCAGATCCAGTTGCTCGTGGTGACTCTTTCTCGGTTGCGACAAAAAGCGCCAGATGAGTTCAATGAAAAGTTGCACAATGCCCCATATTATAATCTGCTCATTGCAGCACCAAACCGTCAGCTTGTACACATCAGGGTGGCCAGGTTTACACTAGGAATGCCTTCTTTTTGATCTCCAACTCCCTCAATCATTGCGGGGCACACCCTAGCAATGAAATCGCCCAAGTGCTCAAATTGCTCAAAGTTGTCAATATTCGGCATTGTGTTTCTCAGTGCTCGTTAATCATAAGAATGATCTGTCTGATCCTGCAGGGTCGAGTTATGGCACTCTAAAAAAGCCTCTCTCAATTTTGGTAGACTTGGATCTAGTTGCTCGTGGTGACTCTTTCTCGGTTGCAACAAAAAGCGTCAGATGAGTTCAATGAAAAGTTGCACAATGCCCCATCTTTCAATCCAGTCATCGCGACACCGAACCGTCAGCTCATACACATCGAGGTGGACATTTATACACTAGGAATGCCTTCTTTTTGCTCTCCAACTTGCCCGATCGTTGCGGGACACACCCTAGTAGCAAAATCACCTAAGTGCTCAAATTGCTCAAAGTTGTCAATATTCGGCATCACGTTTCTCAGTATCCGTTAATCATAAGAACAATCCATCTGATCTTGTGGGTTCGTGTTATGGCACTCTAAAAAATCATTTCTCAGTTTCGGTAGACTCGGATCCAGTTTCTCGTGGCAAGTCTTTCTCAGTTGCGACAAAAAGTGTCAGATGAGTTCAATGAAAAGTTGCACAATGCCCCATCTTTCAATTTGCTCGTCGCGGCACCGAACCGTTAGCTCGTACGCGTTGGGGTGGCCGGTTTTACACTAGGAATACTTTCTTTTTGCTTTCTAACTCGCCTGATCATTGCGGGACACACCCTAGCAACGAAATCGCCCAAGTGCTCAAATTGCTCAAAGTTGTTAATATTTGGCATCGCGTTTCTCAGTGCCCATTAATCATAAGAACAATCAATCTGATCCTGGGAGGTTGCGTTATGATATTCTAAAAAAGCCTCTCTCGGTTTCGAGAGACTCGGGTCCAATTGCTCATGGAGACTTTTTCTCGGTTGCAACAAAAAGCATCAGATGAGTTCAATGAAAAGTTGCACAATGCCCCATCTTTCAATCCGCTTGTCGCGGCACTGAACCGTCAGCTCGTACATGTTGGGGTAGCTGGGTTTATGCTAGGAATGTTTTTGTTTTTCTCTCCAACTCGCCTGATCGTTGCGGGACACACCCTAGCAGCGAAATCGCCCAAGTGCTCAAATTGCTCAAAGTTGTCAATATTCGGCATCACGTTTCTCAGTGCCCGTTAATCATAAGAATGATCCATCTGATCCTATGAGGTCATGTTATGGCACTCTAAAAAGGTCTCTCTCGGTTTCGGTAGACTTGGATCTAGTTGCTCATGGTGACTCTTTCTTGGTTGCGACAAAAAGCATCAGATGAGTTCAATGAAAAGTTGCACAATGCCCTATCTTTCAATCTGCTCATGGCGGCACCAAACCTTCAGCTTGTACACATCGGGGTGGACAGGTTTACATTAGGAATGACTTCTTTTTGCTCTACAACTCGCCTGATCATTGGGGGACACACCCTAGCAGCGAAATCGCCCAAGTGCTCAAATTGCTCAAAGTTGTCAATATTTGGCATCACGTTTCTTAGTGCTTGTTAATCATAAGAACGATCCATCTAATCCTGTGGTGTCATGTTATGGCACTCTGAAAAATTATCTCTTAGTTTCGGTAGACTCGGATCTAGTTGCTCGTGGCAAGTTTTTTCGGTTGCGACAAAAAGCATCAGATGAGTTCAATGAAAAGTTTCACAATGCCCCATCTTTCAATCCACTCGTCATGACACCGAACCGTCAGCTCGTATGCGTCGGAGTGGTCGGGTTTACATAAGGAATTCCTTCTTTTTGCTCTCCAACTCACCCAATCGTTGTGGGACACACCCTAGCAGCGAAATCACCCAAGTGCTCAAATTGCTCAAAGTTGTCAATATTCGGCATCGTGTTTCTCGACACCCGTTAATCATAAGAATGATTCGTCTGATCCTACGAGGTTGTGTTATGGCACTCTAAATAATCCTCTCTTGGTTTCGGTAGACTTGGATCTAGTTTTCTCGTGGCGACTCTTTCTTGGTTGTGACAAAAAGCGTCAGATGAGTTCAATGAAAAGTTGCACAATGCCCCATCTTTCAATCCGCTCGTTGCAGCACCAAACCATCAGCTCGTACGCATTGGGGTGGCCAGTTTTACTCTAGAAATGCCTTCTTTTTTCTCTCCAACTCGCCCAATCATTGCGGGACACACCCTAGTAGTGAAATCGCCTAAGTGCTCAAATTGGTCAAAGTTGTCAATATTTGGCATCACGTTTCTCAGCGCCCATTAATCATAAGAACGATCCATTTGATCCTACGGGGTCATGTTATGACACTTTAAAAAAACCTCTCTCGATTTCAGTAGACACAGATCTAGTTGCTCGTGGCGACTCTTTCTCAGTTGCGACAAAAAATGTCAGATGAGTTCAATGAAAAGTTGCACAATGCCCCATATTTCAATTTGCTCATCGCGGCACCAAACCGTCAGCTTGTACGCATCGAGGTGGCTGGGTTTACTTTAGGAATGCCTTCTTTTTTCTCTCCAACTCGCCCGATCATTATGGGTCACACCCTAGTAGTGAAACGCCCAAGTGCTCAAATTGCTCAAAGTTGTCAATATTTGGCATCATGTTTCTCGACACCCATTAATCAAAAGAATGATCCGTTTGATCCTATGGGGCTATGTTATGGCACTCTAAAAAAGCCTCTCTCAGTTTCAGTAGACTCGGATCCAGTTTCTCATGGCGATTTCTTGGTTGTGACAAAAAGTGTCAGATGAGTTCAATGAAAAGTTGCATAATGCCCCATCTTTCAATCCGCTCGTCGAGGCACTGAACCGTCAGATAATATGCATCGGGGTGGTTGTGTTTATACTAGGAATGCCTTCTTTTTGCTCTCCAACTCACCATCATTGGGGGCCACACCCTAGTAGTGAAATCACCCAAGTGCTCAAATTGCTCAAAGTTGTCAATATTCGGCATCGCGTTTCTCGACGCCCGTTAATGATAAGAACGATCTGTCTGATCTTGCAGGGTCATGTTGCGGCACCGAACCGTCAGCTCGTATGCGTCGGGGTGGCTGGTGTCTTGGATTACAAACACATATTTAGGTTCAAAGCTGAAGTAACAATAAACTTTGTGCAATTATTCATCTAATCATTTGTACTGCAATTATGGATAACCATGATAAATGATTTGCATTAACCAAAAAGCTACAAATCCATGCAACATTGTATAGTGTTAAAACTATCAAATATATCCAATACAAACAAATAGGCTTGCCAAAAGCCATATGGACTTAGAATTTCACATATTCATAAAACAAAACATATGTTCAAATTACTATAAAGGCATACAACATGATATCCAATAAAGTCAAATAGGGGCTTGCCAAAAGCCATATGGACATAGAATGTCACATATTCATAATACAAAATATATGTTCAAATTTTCCATATAGACATACAACATGGTATCCAATAAAGTCAAATAGGAGCTCGCCAAAAGTCATATGGCGATAGAATGTCACATATTCATAATACAAAACATACGTTCAAATTTGCCATATAGGCATACAACATAGGACCCTATTCTATTCATTTCCCTCTAGGGGAAGGAAACAGATCACGAGATATCTTTGCTTGTCAAGGGGATGGAGATGTATATGATGCAGGTGTCTTTCGAGTACATCCACTTGACCTCCTCTCTAGACTTTTTATAACTCCACCTGATACAATGAAAAGAATGATGTTAGCATATACAAAAATTGAATTTTAGAATGACATATAATAGAATAGTCACTTAACTCATACAAATAATCATGATGTTCATCCATAATAGGTGCATCACAATATAAATTAAACTAAATACAAGTGTCGTTAAAATTTTCAATAACATATTATTAAGATAACAAATGTAATGCTAAATTTACTAAATTTACAAATATGTCTCATACTTTTGTTAAAGCAGTTGAACTTGCTACTGCTGTAGCAACACCGCACTCCATTGACGCACGAATAGCAGGAGGAGTTTCTAATGTCAACATCTAAAAATTAAATAAAGTATAATGATTAATCGCCAAAACTATCTATATTATTTAATAATAACATTAAAGATAAATTGTTTACCTGGGTGAAAGATTGTCGATGAAATACACTACGAGGTGTTGATATTGAAGCTCTAGCATTAAACTATTTGACATTGAAAATGAGTAATTAGAAAATCATTCACATAAGGTTCAACTATATACATATAATAATTATACTTTTTCACTCATTGTATACCTGTGGAGTCGAAGAAGTAGTGAAAAAGGGTGCTGTAGGAATGTTGCTAGTATTGTGAACACTTTGACCCTGATTTTTTATCATAATAATTTACTAATTTAGATATATTCTCAAATTTACATATATGATTTGATAAAAAGAATGAAATGAACTTGTAATGAAATTCACTTGGGTATCAATGCCAAATGTTTCATTCAACAAGGATTCTATCATGACAATGTTCTATGTAGCAAACTTCGCTCGTGCACATGCACTCTCAGAACTATTAGGATCATAAGTGCAAAGAGAACCACAATATCGACAAAAATGAGCTGGAACTTGATGCCTAGAAGAATCGACATGATCACTCACATCACCCTCTACTAGAGGCCTAGCATACTGTATAAGGGTCTAAGTGAGTGAGCTAATCGAGTCTAGAGTTTCGACCTCAATACTCTCCTTCACAATGGAAGGAATAATAACATGCTCCACCATAGGTCTGGCCAAGGGTCTTGGTGGGAGATTTGGATCACGTTGTTCACCCTATCTATCATACGAGGAACCCCCACCTCTACCTTGGAAATCTAGAAAATCAAAATAGTTTGGGATCTCATTAAGGACAAACTCACAGTACAATTTTCTCAAAAAGTATTGGGGTACCTCATGATTATTGCATGCGGGCTGATCAAATACCATCCACCACCTATCCCAAAAATTGTTCTTAATCCCTTCATGATGACACCAATGAATAGGGAATCTCCTACATCCAGGGTGTAAAGGTTGATTCATTCGGGGGTCCGTAAAAAGAGCACACAAGTCAAATTTATTAATTTCTTTTTCTTCACTGCCGCATATGATAATTTGTTAGCATAAAATTACTTTTGTTTTTCCTTCTTACAGGACCAAAAATTTATTTTCCCACTCATAGATTGTATGTGAGATACAATATATTGCAAATAACTGGCAAGGTTTGTCCTATGGGAGTTTGCTCCAGTGGGATCTTTTAGCCTTGTGATTAAACCTTCAAGCTCTTTTTGGCTATTTTCTATTTGTTCTAATAGGTTTTCTTGTGTACCTATGGGATGTCTAGGGATTGTAGGAGGTTCTTGATGTGCTTCTTCTTCAACATGGTCTTCATGAGGAGGTGATTGATGTGCTTCTTCTTCAATATGGTCTTCATGAGGAGGTGATTGAGTGTTTTCAACATTTTCTTGTCTAATCTCATTTCCTGATAATGAAAATAAATTTAAATCAATAAACCTAGTTTAATCTTCAAATTAATAAAAAAAATGACAATAAGAAAATAAAAATACATACCTCTTCAAGCTCTTCGATGGCATGGCGGCATTTTGATGAGAGATGGACAACTTAGTGCCTAATTTCAAGCTTTTACAAAGGGTGAGCATAAGAATATGGCACTTGAAAATGCCAAAATGCGGGTTTGGAATGCAAAATGCATCCAAAATGCAGAGCAGGGTTTTTTTGAAGTTTACAATGCACATAAGGCACATACCTTATAAGGCGTGCGCACACCCTATAGTGTGTGCACCTTATGCGCTTTTTAATTTTTTTTTGAATTGTGGCACCTTTTTGGTACCACAACTTCATGCATATATCCATAGTGTACACTCTCATCCTATAGCTTGGGATGTTTGTTGCAATAGTCTCGAAGAAAGTGTACAATTGTTCTATTGACCACTTCTGTTTGTCCATCAGTCTGAGGATGGAAAGTTGTACTTTTCTTTAGCTTTGTGTCCATGAGATCCCAAAATGCGGACCAAAATTCTCCTAGGAATTGAGAATCTCGTTCTGATACAATGAAAGTAGGGAGCCCAAAATGGACCCATACATATTGGAAGTACAAATGAGCTGTCAGTTTAGCTATGATCTGTTTCTTACAAGGTATTAGAACACACATTTTGCTGAATCTGTCAACTATTACAAACAGATAATCATGTCCCTTTTTAGATATGGGAAGTCCTCCAACAAAATCCATCGAAACACTTTCCTAAGGTTGAGAAAGAACAAGAAGACGTGTGTACAGCCCCAACTTCATGTTACTGGGTTTACTGGTTGCACACATTATACATCCTTTGATATATTTAGTTACAATTTCCTGCATGTGAGGCCAATAACAATATTTTTGTAATTGAGTCATTGTCTTGCTAACACCAAAGTGTCCAACAATCAATGACGTGTGAGCTTCTCTAACTACTCGTGCTTGATCTCCTTTAGGAATTCATAACTTTCCTAAATGATACAATAGTTTATCTTTCACATAGTAGTTCTTTTCTTCTACTTGTTTGCCTATGATTAGAGCTGCATAAATATCCTTAAAGTTTTCATCCATGAAATATTATTCCTGAAAAACTTTCGTGAACCATGAAACTTCCCTGAAGGATAACCAAAGAATTCAAGACATGAGGCCTGGAAAGCATATCTGCTAGACCTTATTATGGACACCCTTCCTGTACTTAATTATTAAGTGAAATTGTTGAAGGAATCCCATCCATTGAAAGTGCCTACTTTGCTGCAATTTTGATTGTGAATGCAGATATTGTAGTGGTTGGTGATCAATGTGGATGATTGTTTCTTTGTCCATTAGATAGTGCTTCCATTTTTTACTACTTTTAACTAGTGCATAGAGTTCCTTATCATAAGTAGGATAGTTACTGACTGTAGATGTGAAATTTTTAGAGTGATAACATATCGGCTTACCCACTTGCATCAGTTTCGATTTCAAATGGTGTTTATAGATCTGGCAAATTCAGAATAGGTGCGGTGCTCAACTTCTCCTTCAAAGTGTTGAAAGCCTTCTGCTCAGGTCCTCCCCACTGGAAAGTTGTCTTTGTACTTGTCAATGCATGCAATGATGATGCTATATAGGAGAAGTTAGAAATAAACTTTCTCCAGTACTGAACAACACCTAAGAAACTTCTGACTTTAGTTACTATACTTGGCTTAGGCCATTTTATAATTACCTCGACTTTCGTAGGGTCGACTTTCAAATGACCATTTCTTATGACATAGCCTAAGTACACTAGAGATGTCTTTGTAAAATCACATTTTGACATCTTTGCATAGAGTTTTTATTTTCTCAAAACATCAAAAAATTTCTTTACATGACTTACATGATCATCCCAAGACTTACTAAATACAAGGATATCATCTAGATAGACTATTACAAATTCGTCAATGAAAGGATGGAATAAATCATTCATTACATGCATGAAATTAGCTGGTTCATTGCACAACTCAAAAGACATTACCAACCATTTGTATAGTCCTTACTTAGTTTTGAATTCAGTTTTCCAAATGCCATTTTCTGCAATCCTAATCTAATGATAACCACTTCGCAAATCCAACTTAGTAAAATAAACTGCATGCTTTAACTGATCAAGTAAATCATCAATACGAGGAAGAGGATACCTATTCTTTACCATGATTGTGTTCAAGGCGCAGTAGTAAATGCACATCCTCTGTGACCCATTCTTCTTTGGCACTAGGACAATTGATGAGCCACATGGAGAAGTGCTTGGTCGAATTACTCCTTTTTCAACCAACTCTTGAACCTATTTCTTGATCTCCTTATTCTTTAGAATAGATAAGTGATACTTGCTGATATGAGGAAGAGGCATGTTCTGCTGCAAATATATCTCATGCTGGATCTCTCTCTTGGGGGGCAATCCCTTTGGTTCCTGAAAAAGGTCATCATATAAAGATATAATCTTTACTAATTCATCCTTATGTTCTGGTTTACACCCCTTAAATGCCTCAGATTTATCATCATCCTTGGCTTTGACAAGCATAAGTACAAAGTTTTACTCACATTTACTAATCTTTTCATTTGACCACCATTTACTAATGCAAGATTAGTTCAAAGACTTAATGCGATCTAACTATGTACTCTTTACCATCTTTGAATAAATGATACTTATTCTCCCCCTATAAAAGATTTCCTATCTATCAAAAAGATATGGACTTCCTAACACAAGCCCCAAAATATGTAGAGGTACAACATCTACTTCTACTTCATCAATAAAATTAGCAGTAATGGCAAAATGTAGTTTACACTATTTTGTTACCTGCAATTGTGAATCATTACATACCCATCCAAGTGGATATGGATTAGGATGAGTAGTAGTTAGATTCAATTTCTTCACAACCTCTTCAAAAATTAAGTTGACTTGTGAACTAGTATCAAATAGAGTATCAATCCTAGTGTGTTTAGTTACCACACGAATGTGAAAAAGTTCATTCCTTTTTTTATCCATGTTAGGAAGAGAATTTTCTTTACTTGTATTTGCATTAGAAACAATTGCATATGATGAGATATTTTTACCTTTTACTGTACCTTGGATCCCAGCAACAACTATCTAAGTTTCACCTCCAGAATCAGATCCAAGATCTTGTTGGATCATTGCAGTAGTCTTTTTCAGACTGTTGTTACCTCCGTATCATTTCAGCCTTAGTTTTGGATGTAACTTCCAACTCTTATCATCTTCATGCCCTTCTTTCTTACAATGAGAGAACTTAGGCTTAACATCCTCTTTCTTTACTGTAGTCGTCTTCTTCCCTTTACCTTTATCCTTTGATTTTCCCTGTGGTGGTTTCTTGGATGATTTCTTAGCAAATTTTTCACTAAAAATGTTCTTACCCCTAGACTCAATATGAGTATCTAGGATACATACCTAATCCAGATTACTAGGATTCAACATGAGGATAGTGTGTCAGAGGGAGGAATGAAAACCACCTATATATTTAAGCAAGGTATATTGGGTATACAAAGGTACATTCAATGCTATTGCCCGTTTTCTAAAGTCGTGGGTGTACTCTTGCACTGATTGGCCTTTTTCTTGCCTAAAGGTTTGCCAACTCATAGTTAGTTGTTTCATGTGTCCTAAAGGATAGAATTTCTCTTTTAGAGCAGCAACAAACTCCATCGATGACATCCTAACTCTACCATGATGGGAAAACTCCTCTTGGGTCCTAGTCTCCCACTGGGTGAGAGCAGTGCCTCCTAAATGGAGAGTAGACAACTATATCCTAGAGTCATCTTCTAACAAGCCCTGTATCCTACAGTAAACCTCTACTTGTTGTATCCAATCATCAAGTTTTTCAGCACTTAGTTCCCCACTATATTTAGGTAATTCAAATGTTACATCAAGTTTGATTACAGGCTTATGTGTGCTCTTAAAGGGATTAACAGAAGAAGATGGAGAAGAAGGGAGAGATGGAGAAGAATGAGGAGGAGGATTTTTTGGTGGGGAATCACCACCTCCTGATCTTTTTCCTTTATCCTCCGGTTTCAATGTGCCTCCTTTCTCCCGTTTTTGTCATTCTTGTCTTTCCTAGAAAAGAACATCAACCATCAACTTAATATCAAGAAATTCCTTCTGTAAGGCTTTCCCATCGAACTTGTTTTGGCCTTCTTCAGCTGTCATCTCTGAACGTGGGAAAATCCTTCTTTTTCTCATCTCTGGGTTGTATTCTGCAAGTGTTCCTTCACCTCGTTGGCTCTTGGCTTTTGTTATCTTTCACCTTTGAAAAACTAGTCACAACAAGCTCTAATACCACTTGATTTGATGTTAAGATCTATGACTATTGCACATGTATGATTAACTATTAC
Organism: Cryptomeria japonica; assembly: GCF_030272615.1. Taxonomy (NCBI): domain Eukaryota; kingdom Viridiplantae; phylum Streptophyta; class Pinopsida; order Cupressales; family Cupressaceae; genus Cryptomeria; species Cryptomeria japonica. The sequence continues at coordinate 589,581,211 of NC_081412.1, read as the reverse complement.
AATGATTAAATTGAAGCTCTTCAAAATGTAATTGAAATGCTTAGATGATCATAATAATAATAAAGCGATGAATTTGTAAAGAGAGAGAAAAAAGAGAAGATAAGAACACGAGTTGATAACGGAGTTCACCAATATGGCTACATCTCCAGGCCCCTCTCTAATAGGGTGACCGATCCTTGGTTATGCTCCAACAATAGTTACAAGCTCTTCAACTTGGACAAGTTACAAGTCTCCTGATTACAATGAGTACAAAGTCCTTCTCCTTCAAATGCAATAGAAAGACATTAGCCTTCCCACTTGCATAGAGATGAATACTCAAACTCCATAAAAAGTTATCTCACAAATCACTACTAACTCAAATTCCCCACTTATCCCTCTTTTTATACACCATTTTTGCCCAATTTGGCTTAAAACCAAATGATATTAAAAATCATCCATATCTCCTATTTACAACATGTAATCTTTAAAAATAAACCTAACCCTTTTAAAATAATGGCCCTTATATTTTTTGGGCTTTACAATGCCATTTAAAATCCCCTTATAATCCTTGAAAAATCTTGTAATTTAAACAATATCAAATTAGGTACTTTATATTTATTTGATTTTCATTTAAATTAGCAAATGGGGAACGAATGGGGTTTGGCTCGATCTCTAAACTCTTGACTTACCATTCAACAAAACTCAAAAATTCAATTTTACGCTCGAAGATCCTACTTACGGTAGCAATTAGGAGTGGAACATGGATCAGAAAGGTTGGCAGGTCAAACCGTTAGCCTCCCCTTTTGGATCATATTGAATCAAATCTTTGTTTAAGCAAATTGGCCGCCCCAATTAGACTAGCTGGAATCAGTAAATTGGCCACCCCATTTAGACTAGGGCAAATCATGGTGCAATGGTAATGAGGAAATGTCAGAAGTTGAGTGGTTGGGATATTTTGGATGAATACAACAAGAAATTGTTGTGTTTGGAATTATCTGTCATGTGGGTGCCACTTGAAATTTAGAACTATTTGAATGGAGCATATCCTCCTCAATCAAAAAGTCATCTTTAATTGCAATAGTTCCAAAATAAATAGCCTTTAATAGAGGACTGATGAACATATATAAACATAAAATCCCAATTTTATAGCCAAAAAGGATGAGGATATCAAATACAAAGGACAAGAAGAATCAAATACAAACATGAACATAACAAGCATAGCTATTCCAGAAAAAAAATTTAGAAGTGCCAAGGACAATACATGAATCGAAAATTCAAATTTCAAGTTAAACATATTATTTTAGTCTTCAGATGTATCAACAAAAGAGTTAATATCAAGTTGATTCCCTAACTGGAACTTGATCTGGCCTCTTAATGAGCTTGAATGGCAAAAACTATTTGAAACCCTAAACATATCAACCAAAATACCAAAGCTATTGAGAAAAAACCCAATCATACATCCTTAACTAGATGAAACTGAGAAGCACACTCCTAGGCAAGATTGCGGAATTATAGACCTTAGGCAAGATTGTAGAATTATAGACCTTAGGCTTGTTGTTTTTGAATTTCACAGATTCAAACTAATGCAAAGCTTCAATCAATTTTAAGGACTCCTCTAATTCTAAGCTAAATAGATATCATGGGACATAAAAATTCCTGAAGAGGCAATATCTTAGATCTCTAGGTAAATCTGAAATACTTGAAGTAATCCATGAGAACATACGTCTGTAACGCAAAGCTCCCTTTGCCCAATAAAGAAACATTCACAAAACCTACAAAATCATATGTTCCAGATGCTTAGAATACACCTCCATTGACTACCACACAAAACCTCAAAAAGAGTAGTATATCCATGGAATTAATTTAAAAAAAATTAGTTTTCAAGTGCTCCATCAATTAGTCAGTAAACAACATATCCCCATCTTATGATTAATAAAAAACAAGGAAATTGCTAGCTGCCAAAATGAACAATCCCCATTAGAATATACTTGCTAGATTTAAAGATGGCATTTATGAAGAACAATGAACATAGACTATTAGGATTCCCAAAGATACTGAGAGGAGGGGGGTGAATTAGTATCTTTCCGGTTATAAGATTTTCTTAACTTAAAACATGTAAAGCATATCAATAGTATATCGGTAAACAAGAAATAATGCAATAAATAGAGATAGTAGCAACCACATGAAAAACACACCATAACACAGTAGTTTAACGAGGAAACCTGATGTGGGAAAAACCTCAGTGGGATTTGTGACCCACAATATTCACTTATTGGCCAATAAGAGAATATTACTGCTGCAAGAGGGGCCTGCACATGCAGGAAGGCCAAGTGCCTAGAGCTCACTGCTCAATTACAAAATGGGAAGTCTCATTGACTTACAAAATGGATTATATAAATCCAATATCTTGTACTGCTTCAAAATAGCATCTACTATGCCAGATCTAGTACCGGTTTATAGCTCTTCTTCATACATAAACCCTTAACCTATAATTCGCATAATAGGTCTGCCTTCATTCGCCTATCTTATTTCTTACAAATGTTCTATAATGATCTCATTCATATATGAGTCATTTTACAACTTGCCAAGTCAGCTTACAATGATTTTACAACAAATTACAAAATATATTACAAACAAAATTCCTGTCGGCTTCTGTGCCAGTATACTTCTTGTAGACGTATAAAAATGACCATATTCCTAAATGAATATTTTATGTTCATTTCTCTATTTTATTTAAATCCAATTTAATTAAATTACCCGCATTCCTCTATTTAATTAAGTAAATTACTCAATTTATTTAAATTAAATTCACTATACCATTTAATGAATAAATCATTTTATTCAATTAAATCCCCCCTATTCACTTTTAATTAAATTCAAATTTAATTAAATAGTTATCCTAAATTAAATAAATTTAATTTATTTAATTTCCCCAATTGCAACCAAATTAAAGGAAATTCATTAAATTCAATTAAATCCTATTATCCCTCCATCCACTTGCACTTTCCTACATCTCCCACTTGCATTCTAAAACCTATTTCTAATCCCTTCTAGACTCTTCTAATCGCTTCTAATTAGCCTAACCCATCTTCTAAACTTTGTCACATCCCTAAGCAAGGGGAGGTCACTTCTCAAAACCTTAAAGTCTTTGATAACCATTAAAGGCTTCAAAACTTCAACCACTTAATATCCCCAAAGTCTCCCAAACCATTAATGGTTAATTCAACCCTCTTGCATGGTTAGAGACTTTTTGCCTAACTTAACCTTCATCCAACCCAAAGGTCTCATCAAGCCTTTGATGCTTTGACCATGATTATCTCTTAATTATTTGCACAAAGGTTTATCCTTGGATTAACTCTTAATCCAATGGGTAAGCCTAACTTAAGCTTAACCCTTATCTCTAGATAACCATAAGGTCTTCTCAGGCATTTAGTGCCTCCAACCCCTTCTCTCAACCCAACCCTATGTTGACAATTGTCACCATTTCATTGGTGCAAATTGCAAACATGGATCCCCAACTTTCAAACTCAACCCTTGATCAACTCTTTCAATCCTGACCATCCATTGCCCTGTTTTTGCTATAAATAGAGCTCTCATTCCTTCATTTTTTAGAGATAATCCAAGTTTGTAGTATCATACTTATGCTCAAATACATTCAAGCTTTCATTTCATATATGCTCATCATTTAGCCTCTCTTTTAACTAGGAATTAGTCTAAATATGCATGTTTAGAATACTTTCTTTATCATTTAGCTCAATCATAGACTAATATATCATGTTAGGATAGTATTTATACTAACCTTATCATCTTATAGTTAATTTATTGCATTTCTAGAATCATGTATAGTTTAGGATGCATTTCATTCTAAAATCTATCAAAGCATCCCTCGTTCTTGCATTTGCCATCCCTAAACCATTTTGCTCAGTGATCTGAGAGCAAAAACATTGGTTTGAGGGACATTGTAAGATAGAGAACCATGGGACCCACCTTGGGAAGCTGATTGATACTTCATTACTCCATAGTTTGCACCAAGAAGTCCTGTGGGTGTGTGAGCAAGGCTCCATAGAGCTCCGTTTTTCACATATTAAGTTCTATCGACCCGCTTTTCCTGCATACATTTTTGGCACCCACCGTGGGGCATTACCCCATATATCAAATCAGTTTTAGAATTTAACCACTTTTGCAGGCATGTGGGAAAAATGAATTAGCACCTTAAGTTAACTGTTTAGCGCATCCGGTTAACAGCCTAGCGCATTTGGTTCACTGTTCAGTGCGTGGAGTCCATCATCTAGCGCGTGAAGTCCATATATTAGCGCATGACTCATAATAATCTTTTCCTATAGGTCTCGACACGAAAAAAATAGAACATCGCTTTAGGCGCACAGAGTAGCGCATCACGAAAATAGTGTAGCACGTTGAAACTTTCTTTTAGCGCATTGAGGTTATATTGTAGCGCGTACAGTTTGTTCTATAGCGCATCACAGACAGAAAATAATTTGTAACTGAAAGTTAAAAATTAGGCTTGTGAAACCCACCATGATGATTTGATTTTTTTCTGCTAATTGATTTTGTGCAGGTTCTAACACTTTTATGCAGGAACAAAAGGAATTAGTCTAGTTTTCTTTGCTTTCTTTCAAAGTTAGTAAAAAGAACTCACCTTTCTTTTTTTTTGCAAAAGCTTAAAATAAACCTCATCATTTCATTTGGATGCATAAAATGAACTTAATGCCTTCCTTTTTGGTGTTTTAAAAGAAAATTCACCTTTCTTTATTGCATGGTAAAAAGAACAACAAAGCAAACCTTTTATTCCTGCAAGTTAGGGAAAACACTTCATTTTGGAAGGTCTAAAAAGAACAAGCAAATTTACTTTTAGCAAGGTTAAAACAAACTTCACCTTCCTTTGGTGCCTAAAAGGATCAATCTCAATTCATTGCAAAAGGAAAAAGAACTTCATCTTCATTTTTTTGCAAAGCAAAGAGGGAAAACTTTCCCCTATCAACTTTAATTTTGTTGACCAAACATCACGATTTACTTTGTTGACCAGGCTTGTTTTACAAAAGTTTTGGAAATACACACTTTGCTATGAAAGGTTAAAAAGAACATCATACTTGTTGGAGCAACATCTCCAAATAGAAGTTAGCAAAGCATTGTCTTGAAGGCTAAAAAGAACAACTTGATTGCCTTGTCTCGAAAGTGGAAGGAATATGCTCTCCCCTTAACTGGGTGATCAAAAATCCAGACCACTCTTAAAGCTTTCTGTATTTCAAGCGTAAAACCTTTAGCAGGCCTGCCTTCCCGAGGAGTTGAAATCAACTCTTAAAGTCGTTTATGGCCGGTGTGAAGGTAATGACCTAAGTGGGGAATGGCTTTGACGCCAAGAATTCCAACCCACTATAATCAAACGTGGAAAGTGACGAAAGTCCTTTTCAACGGTTACACGCAGTGATTAGCCTTCCCCCAGTATCCTCGAGATACGTATAGCCTTTGTTCTAAAGGTTGGGAAGCCTCCTAAGGGAGTTTATCACTGACGGTCGAACGAGAAGCCTGATTATGAACTATAGAAGTAGAAGCTTTGAACTGAGTCAGTAACCAGACATTTATAACATCATAGTGCAAGGGTGGGGAAGAATCTGCCCCCAAGATTACTCACCATATCTCCCAAGATAACTACTCAACTGTAAAGCAATTCACTTTGAGTTAATTTCTGGCAAAAGGCAAAAAAATGGGCGCCCTCTAGGGGTGACATGGCTGTTTGAGTTGACGGAGTATCGAGACTAGTGGGCTATGATATTATTTATGAGCTTTGAATAAAGAGTCTTTCTGAAGTGTGTTATTCGTATCCAAACCTGTTAAAACATTGGGGATTTGAACACATCCTCGCAGAACATACACTTTTTATTAGATTAGGCAAAATGGTTGTACTTTTTGTGCCGTGCTTGCATTTACTACTTCAGAAAATCATCCATCAAACTTGAAAAATTCACAACAAAAATTCAAAATTTACAAAAAACCAACCAAAGGAAAAATCAGGGCAGTTTAGCACATAAGAGCAACCTCTTAGCACGTGAGGTACTTTTGTTAGCGCATCAAACCATCAAGTTAGCACGTCGGTTCCAAACAGTAGCGTTTTATCCCAAATCAAAACTAGTATTAAAACATTTAGTGCATCATAAAAACAGTCTAGTGCATGGAAGCATCAACTTAGCGCGTGGAAACCAAACATTAGTGCATCAACTTGAAAAGTTAGCGTGTTACAGGCCCAGGCTAGCACATGACTTTTTAAACAACTGGAAAACAACTTTTGAATAGTCAAAATTTTAGTGCGTGTCTGGGGGCAGCCTAGCACGTGTGGTCACTATTTTAGTGTGTGGAGTAATTTCGATAGTGCATGTAGTCTCTGCTTTAGCACGTGACCAAAATCAAAAAGGCAGAGGGCAAAACAGTGAGAAATTTTAAAAAATTTTGAAAACATTTTCAAACGCCTCTCATTATCAACAACATTGTTCATCAAAACGGAGTAGCGAAAACAAACCGTTAAGACTATTTTTTGAGCTAAATTTGTGTCAAAACAAATGTAAAAATCCTAAATGAATCGCACGATAAAACATGTCTATCTTATCATAATCCGGAAACCTCATCATTAGTATCAATAGAATCCTTTACCATCTTATGGATTTTATCTCAAAAACACTTGTTTAAAATTTTTAAGTTGTCAAATCCAGTCTCCATATCGGGAGGCTTTTATCCATATCATTTGACATGCTTTGTCGTGAAGGGGCATCTAAACCTTCACTTTGATAGAGTAAAATTTGAAATTTTCCAAACAAGATCAACTGAATCCAAACAAATCAAAGGAAACCATTGATCACTCATGCATGACTAATCTCCATATTCTGAGAAGAAAGAACTTTTATCGTAACATCATGTTGAAGAAACAACAACCTAGTTTTTCCAAGTTCATCAAGAGAAATAAGTTTTTATACATCAATCGTCAACTCTTCAAATCTCATCGAGTATTCCTTCATCATGTCAAACGTTATATCCAAAAAAAATCCAACGAATTTGACAAAGAACCCTTAAAAACAAGAGCCTACTGTCAAAAGTCTGCTTTTAATCAAATCATAAACCGTGGAGGAAAAATCAATCCAGCATTCTTGCCCGACGAGTGTATCACTTATAACACATCTCGACCAGAACCACCCACCCCCGAGCAACACATCGAAGAGGATTTTGTTCCCTTTGTCACAGAAAGTTTCTACTAAAATGCCTGTTACTCGCTCTCAAAGAAACCAACAAAGTGAGACACACGTAGAGTCTAGTATGAATCGAAGATCGTCAAATCCTTTTGAAGTTCCACACTTAGAAGAAACTGAAATTTCTAAAGCACTTCTTTAGGAATGTCAGGAAAACCCCTCATTCCAAAAACTTGTCGAAAGGCTTATAGAAAATGACAAAGAAAAGTATCTGCTCATGCTCACAAGTAAAGGCGTTAAACTTCTTGAAGATTTAGATACAAACATCTTTAAAACCAGATCTCGACAATATGCGTATCAAGAACAACAAAGAGAAGAAGAAACTCACATACCGGAGCAACACATTCCAGAACAACATATACCAGAAATGCGTATACCTGAGCTAGAAACTCCAAAGCAAAATATACCATTTAACACACCTTTTCAGCTGAGAACTAATACAAGGGAAGAAATTTTTCCTTGACAAGACAATGTACCTTTGGCTGCCCTTACTCAACAAATGCAAATGTTACAACGACAAATACATGATATGCAACAAGGGACAACAGTGCGGTACTCTTTAAACGAAATCTGTCCTTATCCATTTGACAGAAGATTGAACATGGTGCCTTTTCCTCCAAAGTCAGATGTTCCCAAATTTGACAAATATGATGGAAAAAGTGATCTCCGAGATCATGTTCAAGAATTTTGCACCATGAGTCTTGAATTTGCTCATGATGACACCTATCTAATGAGGTTATTCCCAAGAAGCCTGGGAGGGCAAACAATGGAATGTTTATCCAAAATTACACCACCTGTTAGATCATTTGATGAATTGGTTAACAAATTCATAACCCAATATTCCTATAACATTCAACATGCCATAACCATGCTAGATGTCTACAACACCAAACAAAAGAACAACGAAACATTCATGATATTCCTTCAACGCTGGCGACGTATGGTATCCAGATATCCTCAAGATATTCCCGAAAAGGAGAAAATGGAAATCTTCATCGATAACTTGAATGGTGAAATGAGTTACAGACTAAAACTTCAATGCATACCATCTTTCACTAAATTGATTGAAAATGGCATTCAAGTAGAAGAAGCATGTGTCAAAAAGGGAACACTCAAATTCTACAAGGAAGGAACAAACTCATCAAACTACAATAACCAGAACAACAACAACTTAGACAAATCTCGATTTTGGACCCAAAACAAAAATGAAGGCAACAATGTATCATATGATCCCAAATCTAAGCAACCAGTGCTTGCATTATCCGGAAATCCTCAAAATACGAAAAATCCTAAAACTGCTAATCCACATGCTAACACATATGCACCAAACACCGATCAAGAACAACTCAACACAAACAACACCAACGATACTCAAAGCAAAAACATGAATCTAGGACCTAACAATAATTCACGCAACAACACGAACAATTTCCAAAAGCGTATCTTCACACCACTGGGGCAATCACTAGAATCAGCATTCAAAGAACTTTTGGCAAACAAGATTCTTTCTTTGCCTCCAATCAGTAACTATGAACCCCAAATCAAACCACCTTGGTGGAATGATTCACACTATTGTGATTTCCATCGTAACAAGGGTCATCAAATGAATGATTGCATGAGATTGAAACACATGGTGCAGGACATGATTGATCGAGGTGACTTAACTGTAGATGGTCTCAAAACAAATGGTGATCACGGAGCCTTTAAAAATCCTCTCCCAAATTACAACAAAGATGGCGCCTCAACCTCAGATGATACATGCGGAGCTCATATCAACCATATCTACAACAACACCATAAATCACATATCAGCTGAAGATCATCAAGTAAATGTCATCACCATCCGAGATCAGCATGATCATGAATCTGTCAATGTAACAACCCGAACTCAGAAATATGTCTTAAAAGGACATACGTCACCTGCCGCTACCACACCAAAAATCCAATATGACTTGGTTAACCAACTACGCAAAACTCCAGCTCAGATATCTATACTAGAATTGCTGAAACTATCACCAAAACACAAAGACATATTGGAACAAGCGCTATTGGAAACCAATGTCCCTCAGAATCTGGATACAGACAGATTTCAAGCCATGGTCACCCATATGACTGGACCTCATAACCTCACCTTCTCAGAGCATGACAATATTTCCTTGAGCCATCCGCATAATACTCCTCTCCATATTGAAGTCATCATTTACAAACACCGAATAAAAAGAGTCTTAATAGATGGAGGAGCTGGACTTAATATATGTACTTTAAAGCTTATCCGTGCATTAGGCTTCTCAGAAGAGTCTATTGATCCCGGCAAGAAGATTACCATAAAGGCATATGATGATGAAGAAAGGTCCTCTAAAGGAACTGTAATATTACCCATCCAAGTAGGACCAGTGCAAAAAGATACTATATGTCAGGTCTTAGACATAGATCTCACCTACAATATTTTGTTAGGGCGACCCTGGATACATGAAATGCAAACAATACCTTCTACATATCACCAGTGTGTCAAATTTCCTTATGATGGACAAGAAATCTCCATATCTGTTGATCACAATCCATTTCAACATTGCAATGCAATGGGGGCAGCCCAAGACAATTTGGTTCTTCATAATAGAGAAAAGCAGTGATATTTAACATTAGATCTACAAACAGCAAAGCCCAACTCCCTATTTGGAGATTTCAAACAGAAAATGCAGATCAAAGACCAAGGTATGGGAGAATACTCTTTGGAGCCTTTATGCTTGGCCAAATTACCAACATCACCTAGATCTCATGGATTGCCTACTACATCAACACATCTGGCCACTCAGCCCATCACCAAAATTGATGGTACCTTCATCCAATTGGGCACTCTAGCACATGAATAAGAAGACAAGGATGTTCTTAGCTAGTTATACAAAGACGAGGAAGAAGATAATAGAGCAGCCGCTCTGGACATTGTTCTACCAACACACATGTATGGAAAAGGATACTTAATCATGCAGCCAATGGGATATGACGATAAAGGACCTATTGGGAAATGCAAAGGAGTCTTTGAACCCATAGATCTTCCTTCACAGCCTAGTAGAAACAAAGCAAGATTGGGATGTAAGCTCACTTTCCTATTAAAACGGCCGCCCAGCATAACTGCAAAACCTCAATGGAAAGTAAAGAAGAAGTACAAAGAAGAATCCTGGTAGGAAGCACTCTTTGAATCAGCAAAAACAATCCACAAAGCATGGGAACATCAAGATCAGAAATTACATCAGGGAAAACTTCTAAGCCACAAGAAGGCCATATCTGCAGCAGTAGCTCATATTCCAACACCAATATCTCAATAACAAATCATATCATCTCTGAATACCATTATTCCTCCCCGAGGAAGCATAGTCTATGAACAAATACAGAAAGTAGAAGATAGATCTGACACAGAATCAACAAAAACTATCAAAATGGTATCCATCATCAAAGATTTGTTTTCACCATACAACATACCTATTTACAACACTGATAGAATCTGGGATGAGGCCTCTGAGACAGATTCCAATGAATATGAATGGGGTACCTACTCCAATGCTACTACAGATATCCCTAATGATACTGATTCTATATCCCTTTCTCAAGAAGAACATAACGCAGAAGATAGACCTCTTGAATTTGGACCACAAAATATCTATGACACCAAGGAAAGCGAATAGAAACATTATGAACAAGTCTATTCGGAAGATAATACCATCGAAGACCTCGACGAAATCCTGGACTTCTTTAAAACCAAGAACAATCATGATGAAAACTCTATCCTATCACTTACAATAGCAGAACTTGATCCACCTAACGATTCCTTACCACTTGTCTTTCCTAACCTCATCGACTGAGACGAACCTGAAATCCATGATATACCAATTTTCCCAAATGATGAATCTATTATCCATTACCTATGTACCATAAATCCAAAAACAAGCTCTACCAGTGAACAAAGTAACGATGTCTGCCAATTAGGGAGTGCCAAGTCTCTCAGTCACAAAAATAAATCACAAGAAAGATCTAATGCTGAAAACCGGTCAATGGTAGCTCTAGATCACAAAAAAGTAAAAATAAAGGACACATCTGAGGGTGAAAACCTTTTTAAGGCACCCAACGACGGGAGACTTGACACTCTTCCTGAGCACTTTCATGAGCGATCACTCATATTGATTGAGCCCAATCAATTAATCAACATTGGTACCACAGAAGCAGTCAGAAACCTACACCTTGCAGAATCTCTGATAGAGGAAGAAAGATCAGCATTCATCATTTTCTTTAAAGAACAACAAATTAACTTTGCTTGGTCATATGCTGATATGCCTGGAGTGGATCCACACTTAATCATGCATCACTTGTCCATCTCTTTAGGAGTTAAACCAGTCAAGAAAAAGCTACGGAAGATGAATCCACAGGTAGCACTCATGGTCAAAACTGAACTAAAGAAACTATTAGATGTCGGATTCATCTAACCCATTGACTATGCAGAATGGATTTCCAACATCGTTCCAGTATCAAAACCAGATGGTAGTATTAGAATATGCACTGACTTCAGAGACGTCAACAAAGCTTGTCCAAAAGATGACTTTCCTCTGCCCAGTATTGACATAATTGTAGATCTCATAGTAGGCCATGGAATGCTCTCACTAATGGACGGTTTTTCAGGGTATAATCAAATCAAAATAGCCCAGAAAATCAAGATAAAACCGTGTTCACCTATCCTTGGGGAATGTACTATTGGAATGTTATGCCTTTTGGCTTAAAGAATGCAGAGGCCACTTATCAAAGAGCAATGACAACAATATTCCATGACATGATGCACACATTTATGGAAGACTATGTGGATGATTTACTAGCTAAATCCTTCACCAAAGCAGAAAATCTCAGCATCCTAACAAAGATCTTTGATCGATTGAAGAAATTCCAAGTCAGGCTCAACCCTAAGAAGTGTGTCTTCGGGGTTACATCAGGCAAGTTACTAGGCTACATAGTCTCAGCTAAAGGTATCGAAGTAGATCCAACAAAGGTACAAGCAATTATGGACATGCCACCACCAAAGAATATCAGTCAACTCAGATCTCTACAAGGACGACTTCAATCAATCAGGCGATTCATCGCTCAACTAGCAGATAAAAGTCTACCATTTAACCATTTACTACACAAAAATGTACCATTCAGATGGGAGACCAAGTGTGCAGAACTTTTTACCAAATCAAATAGTACCTGATGAATCCACCAATTCTGGTACCCCCAGTCACAGGAAAGCCTCTTATCCTATATATCTCAACAGATATATCACTGGGGGCACTATTGGCACAAGAAGATCAACAAGGAAAGGAACGAGCCATATATTACATCAGTAGGACATTGAATGGATATGAACTCAACTATACATTCATTGAAAAGGCTTGCCTAACAATGGTCTTCACATCTTAGAAGTTCTGACATTATATGCTAGCACACACCATTAAGCTAGTCGCAAAAATTGATCCTCTCAAATATCTACTCAGCAAGGCAGCTCTTACAAGCCGATTGGCTAAATGGGTCATGATTCTCAGTGAATTTGACATCCAATACACAGAAAGATGAGCCATCAAAGGACAAGCAATTGCAAATCAGCTGGCCGAAGCACCGCTACCAGGAAAACAAACCATGGCGATTGAATTTCCAGACAGGGACGTTCTTTCTCTTTCTACCAAACAATGGACCCTATACTTTGACGGATCCTACACACAACATGGTTTAGGTGCTGGTATTCTATTCATCACTCCTGAAGGACACACTATACCAAGATCATATAGGCTTATGTTCCCATGCACAAATAATGTGGCTGAATATGAGGCATTGGTTATAGGCATCAAAATGGCCGTAGAATGGAAAATCATAGAGTTAAAAGTCTATGGAGACTCACAACTAGTCATCAATCAAATCAACAACAACTATCAGACAAAGGATGACAAGCTACTACCCTACAAGTGAATGGTGGATGACTTCAAATAGTATTTTGTGCACATCACCTTCGAACAAATACCAAGATTGAACAACAAAGTAGCCAATGCAATGGCTACTATCGCTTCATTACTAAAAATTCTAGAGCAACAGAGTCGTTATGAGTTTCTGGTAGAGCAACTATTCTCCCCCACCTATGACCACTCTGAATCCCATGTTTCTATGCCTTGATTGGTTCAGATTCTCTGCTATATGGACCAATATACGACTACCTCAAGCATAATATTGTACCAATTGACCAATCTCGTAACCAAAAATGTAACTTTATCCAACAAGCTGCCCGTTACACCCTTACCGCTAATACCTTGTATCGTCGAGGTCTAGATGGTACTCTTCTTTGTTGCCTTGATCGTAATGATTCTAATTCTGCTTTACACGAGCTTCATGAAGGTATTTGTGGAACACATTCAAGTGGTACTACTCTTGCTAGAAAGCTTCTACAGATGGGATACTACTGGCCTACAATAGAGAAAGACTCATACCACTTCGCCAAGAAATGTCCTAAATGCCAGATCCATGGTAATCTAATACATGCACCAGCATAGGAACTGCAGCCATTTACAACATCCTGACCCTTTTGTCAGTGGGGACTAGACTTAGTGGGAAAAATTCATCCTTCATCTTCAAATGGATACAAGTTCATTATAACAGCAAGAGAATACTTTACCAAATGGATCGAAGCAGTTCCCATGACCACAGTGACTGGGAAACAAATTGCCTCTTTTATCCTAAATTATCTAATTTGCAGATATGGTATTCCAAATTCAATCATCACAGATAATGGACGACCTTTCAAAAACCAAGATGTACAAGAACTATGTGAAAAATTCAAAATCCAATATCGGTTTTCTACACCATACTACCCATAGGGAAATGGTCAAGCAGAAGCATCCAACAAGACAATCTTAAAAAACCTAAAGAAAACAGTGAATGATGCAGGCAAAGATTGGCACGTACAACTCAATCCAGCACTTTGGGCATACAGAATCAGCATCCGCACACCTACAGGAGCAACACCATACTCATTGGTATATGGATCAGAAGCCATTTTACCCCTGGAAATAGAAATCCCATCTCTCAGAGTCTCTTTGAAAGGATTAATCCTAGATGAAGAGTATCGAGTTAACCGACTGCAAGAACTTGAACTATTAGATGAAAAACACCAACATGCTTATACTCATCTCAAAGCATGTCAGCAACGCATGTGTAGGAGATACAATCACAAGGTCATTCCCAGAAACTTCAAAGTTGGTGACCTAGTCCTCAAAGAAAATCCAAGAAATCAACAAGATCGAGAAAAGAAAGGGAAATTTGAACCTAACTGGTTGGGTCCCTATGTCATCATATCAGTCTATGGATCAGGTGCCTATCAGCTAACAACTTCAGAAGGAGATGTGCTCGATGAACCAACTAACAACATTCATCTGAAGAAGTACTACACTTAAGTAGCCTAGTGCACGGAAAAAGCCAAAACAAGCAAAAAAAAACAAAAAATCCAGAAAAAGCAAAAACATAAAGTACAATAAAAACAAATGGTGAAAACCTGGTAAACAGGTGCTCTTGTGAAAGAACAACTCCTCTATCTATCTATATACCATTTTATCCGTATCCTTAAAAACACTATCAGCCATCGCCCGACACTTAGCACATATCTATTCAGGACATACATAGCATAGTCACTATCCTGGGTTATCCATATAAATCCTCTTACCACATTCCACCATGGCTTGGAAATCACTGTACATATTCATATCCAGAGGCACACTCAGCTAGGGACATTAAAATCATCACAACTTGCAAACATTCAAGATATCAAAACACAGAAACATGACATGACAACCAAACCTACGCTTCATCGCAAAACAAAACAAAACCATTCACAGAAATACCAAGGATGGATGATTTTCTGAAGTACTAAATGTCGCATTATCACATAAAAATCTTTACTATTTTTGCATTTTGAACTTTTTAAATTATTGGATTCTCTTCCTTTTCTCACTAAATGCTTCAAAGCTAGAGATCATGGGGAACTTCCAATATTTTCTTAGTCTTCTGTCTAGGAGGCGATCACTTGTACTGTGTGAATACTCGCCTCAAGACATGATACATCGAATATCACTGAAGGCTTGATTCCACTTCACGTATACAAATGATTTAATCTTGTCTGTTTACACAATCCGCACTCTGGTCATCCTGGTTCAATTATACCTTGATGCTTGTGCTATCTTGCAAAATAAAAACATCATGTAAATTTTTCTCAGGTCATCATGGTTCAATTATACCATTATGCTTGTATAAATTTTCAACATATCCTAAACAAATCAATGCTCAATGATGATACCTACAAAGAAAGCAAACAACATATGGCTATATCAGATGGCAAATACAGAATGAGGATGCTACCAAAAACATAGTTGCATATCATTTTAAAATAGCTACATATCATTTTACAATTAATTGCATATCATTTTCCAATTAGTTGCATATCATTTTACATTTTACATCTCATTATCATACATCTCATTTTCAAGATACATCTCACAGCATATAAAAACATACATCCTGCATCATACATTATATCATATATTTAGGCATTGCATCATCATCACATAAATGAAAAGAGCACATAAGCACATCCATCCATATAACACACCACATGATCAAAGAAAATGGTGCCGTATATATATATCTCAAAAATGATCAAAATGTACAAAATATATCATCACTATGTCCAGTACAAAGAATACAAATGATAAAAAATACAACAGAGACCACATCTCTCAAGTATGACTATCCCCTGACGGAGATGGTCTGGCTCCAGATGTCCCCACCCTTGGATCTCCAGGAGGGTCCTATCTCGGTGGCCCTGTCACACCTCAGCTCTCAGACCACGACCCAGTATCTCGAGATCAACTAGATCTCGACTGTGTGAAACTCTGTGATCGATGATCCCTGGGTACTGCAGCCTCATAATGCCACCGATAGTACTCCACCTCCTGAGCTCTCAATGCTAGCTCTCTCAAGGTGTCTCTCATCGGACCACCCGCCGCTGCTCTCTGCACACTGGCTGCAAGCTCCTCCGCTCGCCCCCTCCACTCTATCTCTATATCCCGCTCAGTTGTCAACTGCGCAATCTGCCATTGATATGTCAAAACCTGTGCCTGCAGCTGCTATATAGTCACCTGCAGGGTCCGAATCTGAGCATCCTCAACATGTGTAGGGACCCGAACCCGTAGCGGTACCTGTGCAGGGGCAACCCCTCCCACTCTGCCTGTCCTCAATGCTGGAGGTGGGAGCACATCCGTCCTCCTCCTCTACGCTGGTCACCTCGCCTCATCAATGCCCCCCACTGCCGCTAGTACCTCCCCCACTCTCCCCTCTCCACCAGCTCCAATAGCTAACCCACCTCTCCCCCTGTCTATCGCCCCCTGTCTAACCGCTCTCTCCACACCTCTATCTCCTCTCCTCCCTCTATCTCCCCATCTCCCTTTGAATCCTCTCCCTCATCCTCCTCCTCCATCATCTCCATCATCCTCATCATCTCCCTCTCCCTCCTCATCATCATCATCAAATGCTGGCCGCATCTCCTTGGGATCAGATATCCTAGCCACCGCCCGCGCAGCAAACAATCTCGCGAACTCATCGGTCATGCCCACATCCAGAATCTCTAAGGCATAATCCTATATCTGGCTTGCCAACCCAAAAAACTCCTCCACTGCCACTGCGCTATCAATGGTCGGGCCACAATCGGCTGCATCCTGCCTCCGTAGTGCATATAGGCAAGCTCCCTGAGGTATACCTTGCTAACGACCAAACTGTCTCAAAACTCGGGTCACCACAAACCTCTCTATAACAAATGGGGTCCTCCCGATCAGATATCTCATCATAAATACAAAGGGCATCTCTAACCCGTCCTCTGCCCACACCTCACAACCTGTATACAGTCGCCATGTGACCGTATCAATATCATCCAATACTCTCCTCCAATGCTCTAGTTTGCCCAGCTTCCGTTGGACAACTAGACTCCTGTATCCATATGCATATGCGCATCCCACAGGCTTATCTCTGTCTGCTAATGGCCTCGCAGCTAGAATGTACTCCTAGCACCATACCTGTAACAGTGTCACGCCAGCTGACAAACTACCATAACCAAGGTATACCACCTCATGCAGGCCCCTGTACAGATGGGCCAGCATAGCTGATCCCCATGAAAACCTCCGGCCCTGTGTAACCATCTCCTCTAAAACCAGCCCCCATCCCACAGAGAATCCCTTTGACCTGCGATCAAGACAAAGGAATCCACCAATAAACCCAGCCAGTACTGATGGAAGGGGTGCATAATCTAGGTCTAAGAACTCCTGCCACGGGATTTCATAAGCGCAGACTATCTCATCGTGAAAGATGCAGTGCAGTGCCTCTGTACCACCCTCCTCTGACTGCTCATATGGTAGTAGTGCACCTACTACGGGAATGCGTAGGATCCTGTAATAGTCCTCTGGTGTGACTGTCATCTCTCCAGTGGCAAAATAGGTGTTCGTGTCGCTATGCCACCTCTCTACAAGTGTTGTAAGTAGCCCTCGGTTCACAGTGAACCGAGGCATATCTAATAAGGATGTCAACCCACATCTCTTGATGATATCAAGGTCGGCCTGGGTCAACCGCGGTATCAATGTCCACAGCCTCGAAAATCACTCCTGTGACTGAACCACACCCAATCGCTCCTATCAACAAGCAAAATGAATCCAATATTAGTTTCCACATCATAACAAAGATATCAAAATCAAACTCACATCAACAACATGAAACAATTTGCTCATCTACATCAAGTTCAAAATCCTATCATTTCATATCAACTTGTAAAACAACTCAAGTTCTCAAAAACCATATCAAAACTTGTAACACAACTCAAGTCTCCACAATCACATAACTTGTAAAACAACTCAATTTTCCCACCCATATCAGCTTGTAAAACAACTCAAGTTTCCAACCCATATCAGCTTGTAACACAAATCAGGCTTCACATATTGAACTTGAAACAGAGTGCCAAAACAAATCATATTTTGATCAACACAACACATTGATATCTATACATAACTTGAAATATCGCAAATCAAAACAACTTATATTGACACTCATATTGGACAAATCCATAAAAATCATGACAGCATGACACAACAAATTCACAAATCACCTCATCTTGCAAATTTTTTCCAGATGTGCTAAAACAAACTCCTGTTGCGCTAAAATCCACCCATGCGCTAGGCTATTTTTCCTATGCGCTAGACTGACTCTATGCGCTAAATCTTCCCCCCCATGCGCCACCTAACCTACCCTATGCTCTAAACCCTACCCACGCGCTAATCAATACCTCGCTGGCGCTACCTATTTGACCCTATGCGCTAGGTTTACCCTACGCACTAAAACCCCTTACCCATGCAAACCCCTGCAACCCCTATGCGCTAGGTCTACCCTATGCGCTACCCTGCTAACCTGACGCGCTACCCTACGTTCGCCATGCGCTATTTTAAGTCCCTGCGCTAATCTAGACTTTCTATGTGCTACCCTATTTTGTTTCGGATGCCGCCCTAAAAATAAACTTGATGCACTACCTAAATTTTCGTATGCGCTAATCTATGACTTTGACCCCCTAAAACGCTAAAACCGAATTTCAAAAATCAAAAAATGACCAAAAATGACCAAATCAAAAATCCAAAAGGGGTCAAATGTGTTGACTTACTCGTGGTCCATACGCGGCAAGTCTCCGGTACCTCTGAACGCACTCAAAATGATGTCTGGAATACGGAATAGGCATTTTGACTTTAGACCAAATTCTCTTTCTCCAAAGTCAACAATGCACAAATGAATAAAATCAAAGCCCTTTTCCCCTTTTATAAGAGGAAAATGAAATTAGGGTTAGCCAAACGGACATGTAATATGGTTGCGGTCTCCCTTATACCTTAAAATCTGTAAATTATCGGGAGATGAATCAATTTACACACATTTCACATAGACAAAATCATACACAGCACACAACTCATCAAATCAAATCAAAATTTTTAAAATATTGATTCATCTCCTAAGGGGGCATCATGCATCAAATCAAATCTGGGGCATGACTTGCAAATCATAAAAGTGACACAAAAATTACATTTGATCATAAATCACGATAAAACATCATTTTCTTTGAAATAACATGTGCACACACGTCACTTTAAAGAGGGGCAAAATGTAGACGTATAAAAATGACCATATTCCTAAATGAATATTTTATGTTCATTTCTCTATTTAATTAAATCCAATTTAATTAAATTACCCACATTCCTCTATTTAATTAAGTAAATTACTCAATTTATTTAAATTAAATTCACTATACCATTTAATGAATAAATCATTTTATTCAATTAAATCCTCCCTATCCACTTTTAATTAAATTCAAATTTAATTAAATAGTTATCCTAAATTAAATAAATCTAATTTATTTAATTTCCCCAATTGCAACCAAATTAAAAGAAATTCATTAAATTCAATTAAATCCTATTATCCCTCCATCCACTTGAACTTTTCTACATCTCCCACTTGAATTCTAAAACCTATTTCTAATCCCTTCTATACTCTTCTAATCGCTTCTAATTAGCCTAACCCATCTTCTAAACTTTGTCACATCCCTAAGCAAGGGGAGGTCACTTCTCAAAACCTTAAAGTCTTTGATAACCATTAAAGGCTTCAAAACTTCAACCACTTAATATCCCCAAAGTCTCCCAAACCATTAATGGTTAATTCAACCCTCTTGCATGGTTAGAGACTTTTTGCCTAACTTAACCTTCATCCAACCCAAAGGTCTCATCAAGCCTTTAATGCTTTGACCATGATTATCTCTTAATTATTTGCACAAAGGTTTATCCTTGGATTAACTCTTAATCCAATGGGTAAGCCTAACTTAAGCTTAACCCTTATCTCTAGATAACCATAAGGTCTTCTCAAGCATTTAATTGCTCCAACCCCTTCTCTCAACCCAACCCTATGTTGACATTTGTCAGCATTTCATTGGTGCAAATTGCAAACATGGATCCCCAACTTTCAAACTCAACCCTTGATCAACTCTTTCAATCCTGACCATCCATTGCCCTGTTTTTGCTATAAATAGAGCTCTCATTCCTCCATTTTTTAGAGATAATCTAAGTTTGTAGTATCATACTTATGCTCAAATACATTCAAGCTTTCATTTCATATATGCTCATCATTTAGCCTCTCTTTTAACTAGGAATTAGTCTAAATATGCATGTTTAGAATACTTTCTTTATCATTTAGCTCAATCATAGACTAATATATCATGTTAGGATAGTATTTATACTAACCTTGTCATCTTATAGTTAGTTTATTGCATTTCTAGAATCATGCATAGTTTAGGATGCATTTCATTCTAAAATCTATCAAAGCATCCCTCGTTCTTGCATTTGCCATCCCTAAACTATTTTGCTTAGTGATCTGAGAGCAAAAACATTGGTTTGAGGGACATTGTAAGATAGAGAACCATGGGACCCACCTTGGGAAGCTAAGTGATACTTCATTACTCCATAGCTTGCACCAAGAAGTCTTGTGGGTGTGTGAGCAAGGCTCCATAGAGCTCCATTTTTCACATATTGAGTTCTATTGACCCGCTTTTCCCGCATACACTTCCTTTCATTGCCGGTGGTCTATGTGCCATGTAGAGTTTGACCTTGCTGGTGCCGGTAAATTATCTTGCCAGTGTCATAGGATTGTAAGGTTGCCATCAATGACAAAACCTTCAATCACTTGCAATGTCTCATTGGAGTGTGCATTTGTCAACAATCTCCCCCTTTGGCATTAATGGAAACACTCATGAAAAATATCCAAAAATTGTCATGCAAAAAGAATCCGCCAGAATTGTGTTACCAAAAATTGTGTACCAAAAAAATATGTGCTCCCCCTGAGTTGATGAGTCATTTACTAGTTGTTTTTCTCATTCCACTACTCCCCCTTTGGCATCAATGACAAAGGTTGTCAAAGTGTCGATTGAGTGTGGTTTCCTGTTTCATCCTTGTAACCGGTTGGTTACAATCTAAAAAAGATCTGCCAGTACCAGATTCAGGCTCTTAATGAACCGTTTTCTATCTTTTAATGCAACCTCTGTCCTCTGAATTGTATAGGTGAGGTGTTGCATTTTCTCTATCGGTGTTTTCTATCCTTGAATTAAAGCATCAAATATTTCTTTTCTTAAGGAGGCGAGGTAGTCCAATCTTGGACTAAGTCTCCATTTTAGATCTTTTGCTTTTCCTTTTATTCTTTCCTTTTCTCTTTCCAATTTTAAGAGTTCCTCCTCAAAACCTGTTAGTTTCTGCTCAAAAATTGATAATGGTTCAAATGAATTAATGAAATTATCAGCTAGTTGATTTATTTCCTCCTGTACCTTGTTGATTTTCTTGTCTATATCTACTGTCAAAAAGTTAGTTTTACATGTATCCCTGTACAAAGTTTTAAATTCTTTTAGTGTACTGCATAGTTCCGATAAAAGAGTGTCAAATTGTCTCATACACTTCTTTATTTCCTCTTCAAAGAATTTGTGTTTTTCCTTCTCTAGTTTCTCCTTGAATGCTTCCTCATTTATTTGTTCAACTGTCACAATGTTGTCAGTAATATACTTAGACAATGTGTCAAGTTGATTCAAAGAATCTTTATTATCTATATTACACTTTGGTGCTATCATTTTCAAAACTAGAATTGAGCCATCGATTACTTTGTATGCTTGTGAGCTATACTCTGTTATATTATTGATAGAATCCAAAAGAACTTCTGTCACATTTGTTGATTTGAAATCTGTAGTGGAAGAACCAACAATCTGTATACCGTCGGTTGGAGTAACTTCTTTGTTTGTAGTGACCTCTGGTCGGTCAGTTTGTGTTTGCATTTCTTTAAGAAAAGGTTTGGATTGCTCAACTGTTGTCGGTGGCAATGTCTCTGTATGAAGCCTGTTGCTCTACCTGTTTCTCAGTGTTGTCACCTGCCGGTTTACCTTCTGAGCTATCTGTTACTGGTGGCTTATTTTCCAGATCTGTTTTTCCTGTTGAATCCTTATCTACCACAATAATGACTTTCTAAGTGTCAATATTCATTGTGTATAACACCTCAGAATCAGGATTTGTGTTCTCATGTGGTGTGTCCATACTCTCATTAGCCGGTTGATTGTCTATGGTAACTATCGGTGGAGTATCAAGAGGTGGTGGGAATAAGTTATCTGTTATTTTTATGCTGGGTGGTCCACCAACCTTGCCTTTTCCCTTATCCTTATCCTTTTGGTATACTTTGATGGGTTTAGGATTTCAATATTCTTCCTGCTTTTCCTTCTCTACAAGGAATATGTCTCATGCATTAGTTGTTTCCTCTGGAACCTTATTCACTCTACCAATCATAAGTGCTACATGCCGGTGTGTAGTTGAAAATACTGACCAGTTAGCCTCAAAGATCAGATCATCTATCTCTTTTGGTGATTTGATAGGATATACAGCAAGTAGTTTTTCAATTTTTATTTTCTTATCAAGCTCTATAATAGCTTGCCTTCTAGCTTCAATTCTTTTGAACAGTTTTGCCAGTAATTCATCCACAACTTGCATCAAAAATTTCTTGTAAATATCTAAGTGTAGGATGTTGGCAAATGCACACTCCAATGAGACATTGTAGGTGATTGAAGGTTTTGTCATTGATGACAACCTTACAATCCTATGACACCGGCAAGGCAATCCACCGACACTAGCAAAGTCAGATTCTACACCGGCACTCAGACCATTGACACCGACAGTGAAAGGAAGCATAACAACACAGAAGCTGACAGGAATTTTATTGTTAATATATTTTGTTTATTATTGTAAAATCATTGTAAGCCAACTTGGCAAATTGTAAAATGACTCATATATATAAGAAATAATTGTAGAATAATTATGTAAGCATGGAGGAATGTAATTAGGTGAAATAAGGTAGACCTATTATGTGAATTATAGGTTAAGGGTTTATGTAAGAAGTGGAGCTATAAACCAGTATTGGATCTGGCATAGTAGATGCTATTTTGAAGCAGTACAAGACATTGGATTTATATAATCCATTTTGTAATTGAGCAGTGAGCTCTAGGCACTTGGTCTTCCTGCATGTGCAGGCCCCTCTTGTAGTAGTAATATTCTCTTATTGGTTAGTAAGTGAATATTGTGGGTCACAAATCCCACCAAGGATTTTCCCACACCAGGTTTCCTTGTTAAAATATTGTGTTATGGTGTGTTTTTCATGTGGTTTTTCTTATCTCTGTTTATTGCATTACTTTCTGTTTACTGATATACAGTATTAATATGCTTTACATATTTTAAGTTAAGAAAATATCATTACCGGCTAGATACTGATTCACACCCTCCTCTCAGTATCTGTGGGAATCCTAACAATTGGTATCAGAGCATGGTCCTCTATTTTCAGAAGCCTAACAGCTTGAGGAAGATCTTAACACCGGTAGAGATGGAAAACTTGATGAAGCAACTAGAAGGAGCTCTCTCACACTATGATGCAGAAAAATTGAAAAATATCAAACTTGAAGATGATCTAAAGGCTGCTCAGGATATCATTCAAGCACTTCAAGAAAATCTTACTATTTCAAGAAACAAGAGAAGAGAACTTCGTGAAAAGTTGCAAAATGAGAATGATGAAAAGGAAACTCTTAGTGATCTGATGAATAAGCTGAAACAAGAAAATATGACAACAAAGAATGAGATGCGGGATATGACTATGAGATTTTGTAAAGAAATTGAAGATAGAAAGAAAAATGAAGAAAACTTGACTAGAAGACTGAATGATGCTGCAAATGAAAACACAAGACTTAGTTATGAAAATGATACGTTGAAGACAAATCTAATGCATGCACAAAATAACTCAAATGAACTCATGAGGAAAAAAGGTATCTTGGAAGGAGAACTGGCTTCTGCAAATCAACATAAAAAAAAATTCAAGAAAAGCTCAGAAGAACTTGGTGACTTGTTGAAGAATAAAAAACCTAATGGTGACACTAATGGTCTTGGCTTTGAAACTGGTGAAAGCTCCGATACTGCAAACACACAGGATCATGGCAAACCGGTAAGACAACCTACTGCTTATAAATTTAATGACAAATGATTTAACTGTAATAAGTATGGTCATAGAGAAAATCAATGTAGATCTAGAAGTTATCAGAATACCAGTACACCCACCGGTCAATGTTCAAAATGCAACAAAGTTGGTCATAATTCTGAAAATTGTAGAATGAATGTGAGATGTTATATTTGTGGGATATTTGGACATTTATCTAATCAATGCAAAACACAATCTGACATAGTTTATGGAAAGGCTATTCAGAGAAATAATGTGACTTGTTATGCATGTAACAAAATTGGGTATATTGCTAAATTTTGTAGACGCAAGTCCTCACTGGTAAACAACAATGGTGCTAGTTTGAAAGGTAAAGAAAAGGTTGACGAAGTTAAGCAGGAATTCTCAAAACAATGGATCAGGAAATCAGAACTAAATGTTGATAGGAATAATCCTCCACCGGCAGAATAGAGTAACACTCCACCGGCAGAAGAAAGTAACACTCCACTGGCAGGAGAGTCTTCATCCAACTAAAGAAAATTCCCTTGAGGGTTTGGCAATCAAATGAGAAATATGCTATTATTCCCTTGGTTGATGGTAAGAAGTTGAAATTACTTCTATACTAGCAGATATGTCAAGTGAGTACTTAACTTGCAAGCATTAAATGTGGTAGTTGGCAGATTGACACTATAAATTAGTGCTTTTGGCTCCATTTTACTTCACCAAGCATTCAAACATTCGAAGAGCGCGAAATTTCCAGAGCTAAGGCATTTCGAGCAAAGAAGCAAAGCAATCAATCTTTCCAAAGGCAGAAAAAGGTATTTATAATTATGGCATCCTCTTCTGTACCCGAATTCATAGTAAACCCTACTGTAGTGGAAGTAATCAAGTGCCCTAGGCCCGTTTTTCAGTTAGTTCCTGAAATAGCAAAGAAGGATGATAATGTTGGTGCTTTTTCTCAAATCCCCAAAGGAGTAGTTTTTGTAGAAGACCCTAGGATGTATATTCATTACCATATAGAAGAATTAGGAGATGAAGAAATTAAGAGCATGTACAAGACTATTATTTGTGATGATTCTGGTAATGTGAAACCTGAACGCAAAATAATTGAAACCCTAGGATTCATAGAAATTCTTTGCATTCTGGATTTCCCTAAGGAAGTGATAAGGATAGTGTTGAGCAGGGTTCATGGGAATTTTTCTGGTTGGATTCAATTCACAAAATCACTAAGGAAGTTGTAAAAGCTGTAACAGGGTTACCCTCCACCAGTAACAGACCTGACAAGACAAAGAAGGTCTCAAATGACCTAGTAATGAACCTAACAGGTGCAAAATCCAATAAAAAGTCTTTAAGAGTGAATGATGTAACTGACATAAATGTGAGATTCATTAGCATGATTCTAGGCTACAAAACAACACATGCAAATAGACTAAATTCAGTTTCCAGCTTATACATAAAGAGTGCCCACGACATGCTTAAGGATAATGTGAAAATTGATGTGTGTGAATGGTTGAAGAATGAATTAATTGATAGTCTGGGAAAGATCAAGAAGGATAAGAAAGGGACATTTAGATTTGGCAACTTACTTGTTTGCTTAATGCTACATATAACCAAACAGGTGCCCGGTATAAGTAATAAGAACCTTGGATTTGACATACCGATAGGCAAACAGTTATCTGATTTATTGAGTAACATGGGTGAAAATAGAGAAAAGAATATTAATGAATACTTTCAAGCATTGAAGGCCCGGATGAACACTAGAATAAGGTTGTCACAAGAAATTGTAAATAAATATAAGAATGAGATATGTTTTGTGATTAAGAAGGATGAGATTTGGATGGAAGCAGTTATCCCAAGAACAATTTGGGTTACTAAAATGGGTTATGAGACAAATGATCACATCATTGAAACATATGCAAAAGCCCTTTTGGAAGCACCTAATGAACCTAAGGAAGAGGTATTTGGCAATGCTGAAACCATTGAAAATCAAATTCAATCCAAGAAGAGAGTGAAGAAAGTAGAAGCAACAGTGAGGAGAGGTTCAAGGCAGGTTAAGGCTATCAAAGAAGATGTACTGAAACAAACTAGTATCATTGAAGATGAGTTACAAGAACAACAACCAGAAAGTCACCTTTCACCGGTAGCAACTTCTTTGGAAAGTGACATGCCAACTGCATTTAAAAGAGTTGTGAGGAAAAGACAACCTTCATCGGTATCCACACCTTCGCCTAGAAGAACCAGACAAAAACAACAGGCAGTAAGGCCCCCGGCTAAAAAGATAACTCCAAAGAAGAAAAAGTTAACACTAAAGAAAAGGACTCAACAAAATATTGCTCCAATTGACAAACTGCTAGATGAAATAACAAAGGAAGGATAGTTGAAAAACATCAACAAATTATATGATTCACTATCAGTTGATGATAAAGAAAAAGTTGAAAATAGTGTAATTCTACACTTGGATATCTACAAGAAATTTTTGATACAAATTGTAGATGAAGTACCGATAGAACTATTCAAGAGACTTGAAGCTAGAAGGCAAGCTGTTATAGAGCTTGACAAGAAAATAAAGATTGAGAAACTACTTGTTGTTTACCTTGTTAACTCACCAAAGGAGATAGATGATATGATCTCAGAGGCTAACCGAACAGTATTCTCAACTGCACACCGACATGTAGCACTTATGGTTGGAAGACTAAATGAAGTTGCAGAGGAAACTGCTAATGCATGGGATATATTCCTTGTTGAGAAGGAAAAGCAGGAAGAATATAGAAACTCCAAACCAATCAAGGTATATCAAAAAGACAAGGATAAGGGAAAAGGCAAGGTTGGTGGACCTCCGAGCATAAAAATAAAAGATAACTTATCCCCACCACCTCTGAATACTCCACCGGTAGTTACAACTAAAGATCAACTGGCTGATGAGAGTATGGATATATCATAGGAGGATACAAATCCTAATTCTGAGATATTATATACAGTAGATGTTGATACTCAGAAGGTCAACATTGTGGTAGATAAGGACACAATCGGTAAGACAGATATGGCTAGTGAGCCACCAGTAACATATAACACAGAAGGTAAACCGGCTAATGGGAACATAGAACAATAGACAAAACAACAAATAGAACAACAAACAAAGCAACAAGCAGAGCAATAGGCTCCAGAACAAGAACAGGTTAATACAAAATCAGTGCCACCAACAACTATTGAGCAAAACAAACCATTGCTTAAGGAAATGGAAACACAGACTGACCTACTAGAGGTCACTACAAGCAAGGATATTGCTCCCACCAACGGAATTCAAAGTGTTGGCTCTTCAACTGTAGGATTCAAGACAACAAATGTAACTGAAGTTCTTTTAGATTCTATAAAAAAATCACAGATTGTAGTTCACAGGCATATAAGGCTATAGATGACACAATTCCAATTTTGAAGATGATAGCTCCTAAATGTAATGTAGATAATAAGGATTCTTTGAGTCAACTTGACACTTTGTCTAAGTATACTATTGAGAACACAGTGACAGTTGAACAAATAAAGGAGGACGCATTCAAAGAAAGGTTAGAAAAAGAAAAATAGAAATTCTTTGAGGAACAAATAAAGAAGTGTACAAGGCAGTTTGACACACTTCTACTGGAATTATGTAGCACATTAAAGGAATTCAAAACTTTGTACAAAGATACTTGTAAGACTAACTTTTTGATAGTTGATATAGACAAGAAGATCAACAAGATACAGGAGGAAATAAATCAACTAGCTGACAATTTTATTAATTCATCTGATTCATTATCAGTTTTTGAGCAAAAGATAATAGGTTTTGAGGAAAAATTACTAAAGCTAGAAAGAGAAAAGGAGAGAATAAAAAGTAAGGCTAAGGATCTGCAAATAAGACTAAGTCCAAAACTAGACTACCTAGCATCCTTAAGGAAAGAAATATCTGATGCATTGGTACAAGGACAGAAAACACTAGCAAAGAAAATGCAACACCTCACCGGTATAGTTCAGAGGACAGAGGCCGCAATAAAAGATAGTAAAAAGTTCATTGAGAACTTGAATTTGGTTTTGGCAGAACTTTTTCATATTGTAACCGACTGGTTACAAGGTTAAGACTAGAAACTACACTCCATTGACACTTTGACAACCTTTGTCATTGATGCCAAAGGGGGAGTAGTGGTATGAGAAAAATCCAATAACTTAGGGATCATCTACTCAGGGGGAGCACACATTTTTGGTAACAATTTTGGACTTTAATTTTTGATACACTTCTGAATTTTTCTCATGAGTGTTGCCATCAATGCTAAAGGGGGAGATTGTTGGCAAATGCACACTCCAATGAGACATTGTAGGTGATTGAAGGTTTTGTCATTGATGACAACCTTACTATCCTATGACATCAGCAAGGCAATCCACCAGCACTAGCAAAGTCAGATTCTACACTAGCACTCAGACCACCGGCACCGGTAGTGAAAGGAAGCATACCGGCACAGAAGCCGACAGAAATTTTGTTGTAAATATATTTTGTTTATTATTGTAAAATCATTGTAAGTTGACTTGGAAAATTGTAAAATGACTCATATATATAAGAGATCATTGTAGAACAATTAAGTAAGCATGGAGGAATGTAATTAGGCGAAATAAG
This sequence comes from Cryptomeria japonica, assembly GCF_030272615.1. Classification (NCBI taxonomy): domain Eukaryota; kingdom Viridiplantae; phylum Streptophyta; class Pinopsida; order Cupressales; family Cupressaceae; genus Cryptomeria; species Cryptomeria japonica. The sequence continues at coordinate 589,552,214 of NC_081412.1, read as the reverse complement.
GCAGACCTATTATGCGAATTATAGGTTAAGGGTTTATGTAGGAAGTAGAGCTATAAATCGGTACTGGATCTAGCATAGTAGATGCTATTTTGAAGCAGTACAAGACATTGGATTTATATAATCCATTTTGTAAGTCAGTGAGACTTCCCATTTTGTAATTGAACAGTGAGCTCTAGGCACTTGGCCATCCTGCATGTGCAGGCCCCTCTTGTAGCAGTAATATTCTCTTATTGGCCAATAAGTGAATATTGTGGGTCACAAATCCCACTGAGGTTTTTCCCACACCGGATTTCCTCGTTAAAATATTGTGTTATGGTGTATTTTTCATGTGGTTGTTCTTATCTCTATTTATTGCATTACTTTCTATTTACCGGTATATAGTATTAATATGCTTTACATGTTTTAAGTTAAGAAAATCTCATTACCAACTAGATACTGATTCACCCCCCACCTCTCAGTATCTATGGGAATCCTAGCATAGGATTACACTATTTTTAACTTTTTCCTTGTCATCAGTTGATAATGAGTCATATAATTTGTTGATGTTTTTCAGCTTTCCATCCTCTGTTATTTCATTGAGAAGTTTGTCAATTGGAGCAATGGTTTGTTGAGTCTTCTTCTTGAGGGTTAACTTCTTCTTTGGAGTTAATTTCCTAGCTATGGGCCTTACTTCCTATTGTTTCTGTCTGGTTCTTCTAGGAGAAGGTGTAGATACCGGTGAAGGTTTCCTTTTTTGTAGAACTCTTTTGAATTCAGCTGGTATATCACTTTTCGAAGAATTTCCAACTGGTGAAAGGTGAGTTTCCGGTTGAAGTGCTTCTAACTCATCTTCAATAATACCAGTTTGTTTGAGTACATCATCCTTAATAGCTTTTGCTTGCTTGGATCCTCTTCCAACTATTGCTTCAACCTTCTTAACCCTTTCCTTTGATTGAATTTGGTTTTCAATAGTCTCAGCACTGCCAAATACCTCTTCTTTAGGTTCCTTAGGTGCTTCCAGGAGGGCTTTTGCATATGTTTCTATTATGTGGTCATTAGTTTCATACCCCATTTCAGTAACCCAAATGGTTCTTGGGATAACTACCTCCATCCAAATTTCATCCTTCTTTATAACAAAACAAATTTCATCCTTATACTTGTTTACAATTTCTTGTGACAATCTAACTTTGGTCTTTATCCGGGCCTTCAATACCTAAAAATACTCATCTATGTTCTTTTCTCTGTTCTCTCTCATGTTGTTTACTAAATATGACAACTATTTTCCTACCGGTATGTCAAAACCAAGATTTTTGTTACTGATACCGGGTACTTGTTTGGTTATGTGCAACATTAGACAAACAAGTAGGTTGCCAAATCTCAATGTCCCTTTTTTGTCTTTCTTAATATTTCCCAAATTGTCAATTAGCTCATCTTTAAGCCACTCACACACATCTATTATCGCATTATCATTAATCATGTCATAGGCACTCTTTATGCATAGGCTAGAGACTGAGTTTAACCTATTTGCATGTGTGGTTTTGTAGCCTAAGATCATACTTATGAATCTAACATTGATATTTGTTACATCATTTACCCTTAAGGATCTTTTATTAGATATTGCGTCGGTTAGGTTAATCACTTGGTCATTTGAGACCTTTGTTTTATCAGGTCTGTTACCGGTGGAGGGTAACCCTATCACAACTTTTACTGCTTCTTTAGTGATTTTGTGAACTGAGTCCAACTAGAAGAATGCACCATGAACCCTTCTTAGTACTATCCTTATAACATCCTTAGGATAATCCAGAATACTGAGAATTTTAGTGAAACCTAGGATTTCTACTATCTTATGTTCAGGTTTAACATTACCGGATTCATCACAAATTACAGACTTATACATATTCTTGATTTCCTCATCACCCAATTCCTCTATGTGACAATGAACGTACATTCTAGGGTCTTCAACAAAAACTACTCCCGGGGATTTGAGAAAAAGCACCAACATTATCATCTTTTTTGGCAATTTCAGGAACTAACTGAAATATGGGTTTAGGTCATTTAATCACTTCGACTATAGTAGGGTTTGCTATGAATTCAGGAATAGATGAAGAAGCCATGGATATAAATACCTTTATCTACCTTAGAAATGATTGCTTGATGAATTGCTTCACTTCTTTGCTTGGAATGCCTTTGCTCTGGAATTTTCACGCTCTCGAAGGTTTGAATGCTTGCTGAAATGAAAATGGAGCCAAAACACTATTTTATAATGTTAATTTTGCCAACCAACACATTTAATGCTTGTCGGTTAAGTAATGACTTAACTTATTTGCCGGTATAGAAGTAATTTCAACTTCTCACCATCAACCAAGGGAATAATAGCATGTTTCATATTTGATTGCCAAACCCTCAAAGGAATTTTCTTCAGTTGGATGAAGACTCTCCTGCCGGTGGAGTGCTACTTTGTTCTGTCGATGGAGGAGTATTCCTATCACCATTTAGTTCTGATTTCCTGATCCATTGTTTTGAGAATTCTTGCTTTACCTCTTCAACTTTTTCTTTACCTTTCAAACTAGGACCTTTGTTATTTATCGGTGAGGACTTGCTTCTACAAAATTTAGCAATATGTCCAATCTTGTTACAGGCATAACAAGTCACATTATTTTTCTGAATAGCTTTTCCATATCCTATGCTGGTTTGTGTTCTGCATTGATTAGATAAGTGTCCAAATCTTCCACAAACATAACATCTTACATTCATTCTGCAATTTTCTGAATTATGACCAATTTTGTTGCATTTTGAACATTGACCGGTGGGTGTATTGGTATTTTGATAATTTCTAGATCTACATTGATTTTCTCTATGACCATACTTGTTACAGTTAAAGCATTTTCCATTAAATTTATAAACAGTAGGTTCTCTTACCGGTTTTCCTTGATCCTATGTGTTTGCAGTACCGGAGCATTCACTAGCTTCAAAGAAAAGGCCATTAGTGTCACCATTTGGTTTCTGATTCTTCAGCAAGTCACCAAGTTCTTCTGAGCTTTTCTTGAATTTTTCTTTATGTTGATTTGCAGTAGTCAGTTCTCTTTCCAAGATACCTTTCTGTCACATAAGTTCATTTGAGTCATTCTGTGTATGCATCCGATCTATCTTCAACATATCATTTTCATAGCTAAGTCTTGTGTTCTCATTTGTAGCATCACTTAGTCTTCTAGTCAGATCTTCTTCATTTTTCTTTCTATCTTCAATTTCTTTACAAAATCTCCTAGTCATGTCCCGCATCTCATTCTTTGTTGTTATGTTTTCTTGTTTCATCTTGTTTATCAAATCACCAAGATTTTCCTTTTCATCATTCTCATTTTGCATCTTTTCACAAAGTTCTCTTCTCTTGTTTCTTGCAATGGTAAGATTTTCTTGAAGTGCTTGAATGATATCCTGTGCAACCGTTAGATCATCTTCAAGTTTGATATTTTTAAACTTTTTCGCATCATAGTTTGAGAGAGCTGCTTCTAATTGCTTCATCAAGTTTTCTATCTCTACTGGTGTCAAGATCTTCCTCAAGTTGTTAGGCTTCTGAAAATAGAGGACTAGGCTCTGATAACAATTGTTAGGATTTCCAAAGATATTGAGAGGGGGAGGGTGAATCAGTATCTTTCTGGTTATAAGATTTTATTAACTTAAAACATGTAAAGCATATCAATACTGTATACCAGTAAACAAGAAATAATGCAATAAACAGAGATAGTAGCAACCACATGAAAACACACCATAACATAGTAGTTTAATGAGGAAACCCAGTGTGGGAAAAACCTCGATGGGATTTGTGACCCACAATATTCACTTACTGGCCAATAAGAGAATATTACTACTACAAGAGGGGTCTGGACATGCAACAAGGCCAAGTGCCTAGAGCTCACTGCTCAATTACAAAATGGGAAGTCTCACTGACTTACAAAATGGATTAAATAAATCCAATATCTTGTACTACTTCAAAATAGCATCTACTATGCCAGATCCAGTACCGGTTTATAGATTTGCTTCATACATAAACCCTTAACCTATAATTCACATAATAGGTCTGCCTTCATTACCATATCTTCTTTCTTACAAATGTTCTATAATGATCTCATACATATATGAGTCATTTTACAACTTGCCAAGTTGGCTTACAATGATTTTAAAACAAATTACAAAATATATTACAAACAAAATTCATGTCGGCTTCTGTGCCAGTATACTTCCTTTCATTGTTAGTGGTCTATGTGCTGGTGTAGAGTCTGACCTTGCTAGTGCCAGTAAATTGTCTTGCCGGTGTCATAGGATTGTAAGGTTTCCATCAATGACAAAACCTTCAATCACTTACAATGTCTCATTGGAGTGTGCATTTGCCAACATAGATACACAAAATACAAATTTAATATTTTACTTTTGTTGCACTAGCATTAAAAACAATTTCATGTTGACAAAAATTGAAAACCAATTTTTTTTCATATTAGTTGATATAAGAATTTTGTGATGTTTTACTCTTTATAGATTAAATAAGCTACCATTGAAAAGACAAAGGGCCTTATTTTTTATATTTATGTAGCACCATCATTGAAAATATTAGAAACGAATAAATATGAAAATAATTGATTACTACCTGAAAACACAATAATTGCAACAATTTTCTCTAGTATTTTGCTTATCCTGACAGAAGGATCATTTGGAATTGGCAAGTTTTCTCCATATTTGGAAGGCATAACAAAAGGCATCTACCATTTACCTTGATCTTGTGCCTAAGATATAATCATAAGGATATTCAATGTATCAAAGATTGAAAGATTAAAGAAATGGAAAATTAAATACTTAGAATCAACTTTCAGAAAAAAGAAAAAGGTTGTAAGCCTATTTTGTGATTACTGGTGTAGTCATTTCCATCTCCCCACTTTTTTCCTTTTGATCATGTGAATGTTACCAATAGTACTATAATACATTAGAATTATATATTACTTTAATAAAAGCTACTTGTTTAAAAAGAATTAAAAATAATGTTACAAAGTGATAAAACAAAATTGTACCTTACCAAAGAGATAAGCTACTAAAGTGTTAAAACCCCAAGAATTAAAATTCAAATTGATTTAACCAAATGTAGCCAATTTTATTAAGTGTAAACAAGATCTTTCTCACGTTCAAGGATTTTGACTTTGTATGTGAATGGTGGATTTGGCAACCAAGATCTTTTTCACATATTGAAAATGTTCAATGAACAATTGGAAAACATCAAATGATTCTATATTCCAAATTACCATTTTTATAAATAATATTTACTAACAACACTTCCCAAAATTGAAGTGATAGGTCTTTTACAAAATGGTATTTTCCCCATAGAAATATTGGTGGCTAAATTGTATTAGGGTGTCCATAGGCAATCCAATTATTTATGGGGTACATCATAATTGACATCTGATAACATAATTTAAAGATAACTAATATTGATATTTTTTCCTCCTTTAATCATGGACCCCTCAAGATAATCCCTTTACACTTGTTTCAAGATATCTCTTTTAAAACCATCTCTTTCTTGCTTCAAAAGAGATATGTCCTCTTTTTAGCCTAGAATGTATGTGCATTGTTGCTTAAAGGATATCTCCTTGGCGATGAAGGTGTTTATCCTTGTATTTATTTGTACCTTAAGACATCAACATAGGTTTATGTTGACATCTTAAGGGGATGAGCATATATGTGAGCTCCTTGTTGCTTAATTTGTAGTTTCATTTTTATAGATTTCATTACAAAAAATGCTTCACTTGGTTATCCTTGATTCTTTGTTGTGGTGTCCCAGTAAAATCTTTATCAAATTTGTGGATTTATTTAGAGACAACATGTGGTTTTTTTGGTTATCCTTGTTGTGGTGCCCCTATAACACCTTTTTGAACTTTTATAAATTTCCTTATAGACAATGCTTTATTTGATTATCCTTGTTGTGGTGTCCTAGTAACACCTTTTTTCCTATTTTTGTAGTTTTCCTTACAGACAATTCTTTGTTTGGTTATCCTTTTTGTAGTCTCCCAATAATAATTTTTATTTTATTTTATGTATTTCCTTATAGAAGATCCTTTGTTTGGCTATGCTTGTTGCAGTGACCCAATAACACCTTTTTCATATTCGTTTTCCTTGTAATAAGAAAGATTTGATTGGCAAAAATCTTCCTCTTTTAGCATGAGTCGGCTAGCATAACATGAGATTGCTAGAACTTTTGACTCTTCCTTTCCCTTTTACATGGATCACACAGCATAACACACCTTGTTTTCTCATAAAATTAGTGCTTTCATGGATCACCTATTATAACATAGCTTTCTAGCTCCTCGAATCGATATTCCTTCCTCATCTCTTTCATGGATCACCTAACATAACAAGGCTTGCTAGCCCATGGAATCCATGTTTTATTTCTCTTTCCTCCATGAACCCATAGTGTAAGATACTGTGATAGTTTTTGGATCATAATTTCTCAAGGAAGCTAGTCCTCAAGAAAGCCTAGGATTGTCCTCAACATGATCTCCATAATAGGATGTTGGAACAAACTAAGAAAATGGCAAAGACCTTCAAAAGTTGGAGGGTGATTTTGTAGGAGATCCAAAACATTAACAAGGAGGCTAATAATCCTAAGATGGAACTTGAGGTTCCAAAATTCAAATAGAATTAGGAGATTCTCATGAAGAACATTTGGGAGCTTATGGACTACTACAAAGGCTTGGTTAAAAATAGTGCTCTTAGCATTCAAGTCAAATATTTTGTTTTCCTCTACACATGTCACATCTTAGTTCCTCTTATTATTCATTTTGGAATTTGTAACTTATTGTATATTGTGACGACTCTTGCATATTGTTACTAGGAATTTATCTTTCCTCATGTTATTATTTTCCACCCAATAGTTTTAGATTAAAAAATATTAAAAATAAATAAAAATTATAATTTCCTTCCTTCTTGCAAATTATATAACATATGTATTAATAATGAAGAAAATAGCATTAAATATAATACCACATATTCTAAAAGGTAACATTATTATTAAATTATAAATGATTCATTATTTTTCATGTATGCACATCTTACAATTTTTTCTTTAGCAAAAATATTGTTGTTTGGAAATCTTATGTTTTATCTAGGCCATTTCATTATCTTACTTTATAGTTTAGGCTATATTTCTCAACAATTATCCTCATATTGATGCTAGATCCTCTAGTTGGGTGGATGACGAGAAGGAGCAGAGGGCTTGGATGGTGATGGGGAGATTTATTGAGATGATTCAGAAATGGGAAGTGGTGGACAACTCAGTTAAAGATCTCACAGAGAAAATTAGTCAAACTAAGAATATCAAAGACTTAATTGATATCGTGAAGGTTCTCTAGGAAAACTAGGAAAATGAGGAGGACTACAGAGAGAATGTTTGACCAACATAGGGTGATTACAAAGAAGAAATTTGCTGCTCTCCATGACATTCAAGATGAAATTGTGAGGAGGCAGGCCAAGAAAAGAAGACACCTATAGTACTCATCTATGATGGGGATGGAAGTGTTTGTTTCAAGGGTGAAATCTACACAAAACTCCTCAATCATTTCCTCTGGGAAAGATTCCTCTAAATTTCTTTTTGTGTTGGAGAAAGGAAGTTGGAGTTCTCTCCCACTCAATAAGCCATTATTTTGTTCTTTCAATGGGAGAGCACATTTCTTTTTTTGTATCTTTGTTTGTTGTGTCCAGTGCCTAGTTCTAGTTTCTAGGCTTTTTTGTGCTATTGGTTTCAATTGGGTCCATTTTTTGATAGAAGGTTTTTTTATGGGTTCTCACTCCTCATGAGCCCTTGGTTTTTTTTCCTTTAGTTGTGATTAATTAAGGTTCGGGCCTCTCTCAATTTAATATTTTTAGAATATTTATCCTCATATTAGAAGTGAACTAGGAGAAAATTATTATTCATCAATGTTTGGAGCTTTTTTTTTATTAACACAATTTAAGCCTACACATCAAGCTATACTTGGTCATTATCAAAAACTTGTTTCCTTCAAATTGATTGCATAGTATTAAAAAGTGCATGTAGTTAATAAGGGATTCCATATATTCCACCATTCTTTATTAAACATATGTTCACCCATTGTGCAATGAATAAAATGTTGACTTACTTGTTGTGATTACATAATAGTTTAAGGGGCACCTTCATGGGTCTTCTATTATTCAATTATTGAAGTGATTTTTATGATTGATCTTAAATTATTCACAAAAATAACATATCATAACCTTTATCATGGAAACCTCTATGACATTCATGTATAGAATGATCTTAATTTTCCAACATATTTTACCAATGTTTCATGTAGTTTAGTTCACTCATATGGCCATCATTCCTCTAAGTTTGATATAATTTTATATACTTGTGTACAATATTTTGGTGACATTTTTCTATGTATATTGATCTTATTTCCATGTTCCTTGTATATCTACATACAATACTTTAGCAAAAATGTAGAATATATGACAAATAAAAACTCTTGTATATTATTTTGATTCATGTATAACAATTATAATTATTACTCTTACTTTAGGTTAAATGCTCCAACTAAGCTCACATGCATGCTAAGATGGGGGGAAATATGGAGATGAAAAATATTTGCCTAATACTATCCCTCTCCATGGGGGAAAATATGGAGATGAAAAAAATTTACTTAATACTATCCGTCCAATTTAACACAATTTTTAGACTCTTTATTAAATAAATGTTTAAAAATAAAAAAGAAAAAAATAAAAAGAAAAAAATAATAATTTCTTATGCAATTTAACCATGATGTAAGTATTCATTATATATTCAACACTTTTGTCTTATGATAAATTAAATTCATTTTATCTACATTATTTAAACACCCTAAATAACACTACATCTAAAACCTCATTATTAAATAAATGTTTTTTTTAAAATAACTCTATCCAATTTAGAAGAGGTAAAGAAAATACTTATACCACCACTACATAATCTAAATGTCATCCCAAGAGAGCTAATTAGATTTATCCTTGGAATGCTCTACATATGCCTTTTCCTTTTGGGATCAAGTCTTTGATGTTTTCATTAATGGGGTTCTAGTTTAGTAGTTTTCTCAAAATTCTAGTACCTAATAAAATCTTGTCTATTATTTGAAGATTAGAATTTTGGGATAAGGAAGTTTCCCAAAGTTTCATTCCTAATATATGCTAGGTCCTTTGGGGTTGTCATTTTGGTATTCTATATGTACTAATTTTTATTGTATCAATTTCTCAAAGTTTGATATCAATAATCTACAAGTCCTTTAATTGTAACACCAATAATTTTATATTTTTTAAGCTTTTTACTATCACAAAATCTTTCTAAAGTCAAATTCTTGATATTTTACAAGTCTATGTCATTTGGAACCACAATATCAAGGTTTCTCTTGCATTAGTATTAATTATTTTTGAGCTATTAAAAAATTAATTCTTGACTACTTACACTCATTAACAATTTTGGATATTTCTCTATATGAAAACTAGTTCCTGGAGAACCCCAATCCTTGAACCGTATTATTTTAAAAGACTCAATTTATCTAGTTGTTGGTTTGGTTATAGTTTGACATGATTGTCTTTTGGGCCTAAATTGATCATTTTATATAGTTGTAGGTCCTATTACCATGGTATCTTATCAAGTATTGGATTTTTTTAGTTCCCTAATATATTGAAGCATAATCCTATTAGGATTTTAAACATGAACTCTTAGATAGTTTTGTGTATATAACTAGTGCACTATCATTGCTATGCAATACGGGAAAATTATAATACTTCTTTTGAAGGATTTATTTTTTATTAAATATTAACATGGTTATTTTATTTTTCTTTTACCATTGCCTAGAGGATGATTACACAAAGAGGTTATCTTTGAAACAAATTGAAGAAAGGATTTTATTGGGAAATTTGTCTGCATAGTTTGATTTGTTTTCTATATCAATGTAGGTGGCTTCCACAAAGAACCCTATACACTAAGAAAGAAACAAAGTGACATGACAAATTTTTTATAAATCTTTAGACAAATTTTAGGATCCAAAAGTTAATTTCTAGAAAGCATAATTTCTAGCCAGTTCTTTATTCATTTAAATTATTTAAATTTAAAACATTGATAATTTGGATTGATATTTTATTATTAGAATGAATACATAAAATCTCTTTAAACACCAGCACATAGCATCAAATTATTCTAAGCATATCTATAGTTAACTTAAGGTGGGAAAATAATGAGAGTTAGACTCACACAAATTAAAAAATATATGTTTTAAGAAAGGGGACAAATTTGTAATAATAGGGTTCTTTCTAGGATTGAAAACATAGTTTATTGTAGGTAAATATTGTAATGATAAGTGTGATGAGTAGGAAAATAAGATAGATGAATAGATGTTTGCATATGCAAAGATAGGATACCACTGAGTGCATAATGATTTTTTTTAATACATGGATGGATAAAAGACCAAGAGAATGAGCCTAGCTTCACATAAGATTATACTTATATACAATTACATATTTGTATCAGAACATACCCAAAATAAACATAAAACTAAATAACAAATAATCTGAATAATTTCACTATTATATTACCTTGGTAATTAAAAATATGACACCATGCATTATAATTTATTTTTAATTATAATATCTTACTAATTTAAAGTAATTTAATTAAATTATTTTATATTAAATTTAAATATATATGTGAAAATAACACATTACCTAATTTAACTATTATTACAAACATTTTAACTATGGATTGAAAATCATATACAAAATATTTTATAACATCACTTTCCTTATCTTAGTAATAAAAAATATAACACCATCCATTGCAATTTACTTTACTTTGAGTTATAATATCTTTATTCATTTAAATTATTTAATTTTAACGAATGCAACTACTAGTACAAAATTTCAACGCTTGAATGAAAAACGTTAATACAAAATAAATATTTTTCTGAGACTCCTTTGTCATTTCTACATTTATGTAGACTTTTTGATCAGAATCCTATTTCAAAATGGATATGACCTCTAGGATTGTCCTTATCCTATTTCATTGTCTTTTCATTCTACTTAATTTTTCCTCCTATCAGTATTTGAAACATACAAAACATATAAAACACTTATCAGATTTCGTATACAAGTCGCATTTGCATTGGAGCTCATGAAAATCAAGTGGAATCCAATAATTTTTTCTCTCTTTTGATAATTTTTGTCACGTCTATGTATTCGACTCCCATCAACAACAGCAAAGGATCAAGAAACCACCAGTAACTTTGAATAGCAGATGGGTGGACCATGTCTATGTACTCCACTCCCAACAACAAAGGATCAAGAAACCACCATTATTTTGAGCACGGAGCTATAAATAAGTACATACAATCTCAGTCTCTTCCACTTACAATTTTAGGCTTCAATTTTTTTAAGCAGGAATTTAATGGCAGGGGAAGGTAACCAGACTGTAAAACAAGTGTGTGTGACTGGAGCAGGAGGATATATTGGATCATGGTTAATAAAAAATCTGCTAGAAAGGGGCTACACCGTCAACGCCACCCTTAGAAACCCAGGTACTTGTTTTTTAAACGCAGAATATAAAATACAAACAATATAGATATGAATTGTGTGTTTAAGCATTCCAGTTGTATATGGGTTGATGATATGCAGGAGACGAGAAAAAATCTGGGCCTTTGTTGGAGCTGCCGGGGGCAGAGGAAAGGCTTAAACTCTTTAAAGCTGATCTATGTTTAGAGGGCAGCTTTGATTCTGCAGTCGAGGGTTGTCATGGAGTTTTCCATGTGGCAGGTCCCATGGATTTTACAAAACCTAATCTGGTAAGCAGAAGAAATGACTCCAGTTCACCTCTTTATTCAAAACAACAGTTGAATTTATTTCTAGTGTTAGTCTTTATGTATCAAAGCGTTTAAATCCTTCTAAAATTTTCTGGAATGGGTGTTGCTTTAAAGGACGATTTTGTTGTACCTGCTGTAAATGGGGTACACAATGTTATGAGAGCGTGTATAAGAGCTAAATCTGTTAGACGTGTGATTTTCACTTCGTCAGTTGGAGCGGCTTCTCCAATGAATGACAAGGGAGAATTCACCCAGACATGCCTTGATGAAAGTTGTTGGAGCCCCGTAAATTTCATTAAATCTCATCCAACTCTTTCAGCTTGGTATGTGATAGCTAAGACCTTGGCAGAACAGGAGGCCTTTAAATATGGGCTTAATAATGACATTGAGGTAGTGAGCATCCTACCAGGTTTGGTGATTGGGCCTTGGTTTACAGCTACCAATGTTTTAACATCTGCTCAAGCAATATTAGCTCTCATTGGAGGTATAAATATTTGTGTATTCAATTGTGGTTTCTGTATGATATTGTCATGTCTCTCCATGGTTCTAATGTGACCTCATTTAATAGGAAATAATGAATTTTATGAATTTTTCAAGTTCTCCGATTTCTTCTTGGGATCGATACCAATTGTTCATATTGAAGATACTTGCAATGCCCACATATTCGTGATGGAACATACTAATGCTCAAAATCGTTATGTTTGCGCATCTGATTCTTTGAGTCTCAAGTCTCTCAAGGATTTCCTTGCTAAACAATATGTACAATTCAAGAATTCTATCAAGTAAGAAAACAATTTTCTTTTGGATCTTATATATTATCGAACTGTTTTACAGAATCTTCAAATTTAAGAATATTCTTACTTTTAATTCTATTCGGTACAGGTTAGATGAAGATGATGGGGTTGAGAGATACCTGCCTGTTTCTTCAAAGAAATTGTTGGATATGGGATTCTCTTATAAGTATCATTTACCAGAAGCTTTTAAGGAGACCATGGACTGTGTCATGAAGAATGGACTGTTGAATGTTGGTGCTGAATAAAAGAAATATTTGAAATAGAAATCTGAAGTCTCTCAAGTATTATGCACTTATGAATCTAGAGAGTCTTAACTTTGGAGGAATCTCTTACAAGTATCGTTTATTAAAAGTTTTTAAGGAGACCATAAATTCGGTCGTAAAGTATGGACTGTTGGGTATGTAATATATCACGTAGATTGCTCAATCAATGAGCTGCAATTCATTTGTTGATAAACGAAATCTGTGTTTTGAGATGTAGTAAAAGAATTTTCCAGTGATAAAGGGGAAGCACTTTTCTTTTCAGTTCAATTTTTTGTTATCACCTGGAAGATATTTTAATTTAGACATTTAAGAGTTGTGTAAGAGGTATTTAATGAATTTTACATAGAGAGATTTAATATTAAATGAGTTTACAATTAGTATTTATATTTTTAAAAGTTGTAATTGAGATGCCTATGAAAACAGTCAAAGAGTTTTTATATAAACTGAACTGAAGGTTTGTACTAGAAGACAATTTTTTTGAAATTCTATAGAAAAATTGAATGTAAATTATTGTGTTTTAGATGTACATACATATATTTTTTTTAGCAAAATGAAGATCTGATTTTTTTTTGTCTATTTGTTTTCTTATGTTTTGGTCTTTTGTTAACTTCTATTTTCTTTCCTTTTCTCCTAGTTTTATTTTGAATGTTTTAGAGGTCTTGTCAAACTTTTGGAGGTAGTTATCTTAGTATGAGTAGAAAAGAATCTTCAAAACCTCCACATTTTGTAGATTGGACTTGTCAAGCTTGATATGTTACCCTATTAGACTTTTAGAGGTAGTCACCTTGGTATGAGTAGAAAGGAATTTTCAAAACCTTGACTTTTTATAGATTGGACTTGTAAAGCTTGAGATGTCATCTAGCATGATAGTGAAGGAATATTTGAAACTCCAACACCTATGACATCACCTTGACCTAACAATTTGGCTCTACATTAATGAAAATGTTTTTACCTATTGCTTTCCCCTCTAATTCTCTATTTAATGTCAATTTTGTTCATTTCATTTATGCATTTCTTCTTCTTTTCATCTCCCATGTTGCCATGCTTTTGCCATTATTGAGAGATTTCTCCTACCTTATGTGTACTTGTCAATGCTATTGTTCATCTAATTTTCTAATAATGTGCCATGGTGGAGTGGATTTCACACCTCATCCTCCTCCATACTACTATTACAAGGTAGGCTTTTATTTCATATTTCATCAATGCAAACCATTATTTTATTTTTTTCTTTATGTTTTCTTAAATATTTATCTTTCTATTGGTATATTTTTTATTTCAATATGCTAGGGGTTTTATATAAAATATTTTTCCTATATTTATGGATTTTGCACTTTCAATATTTTATCTTTTTTATTTAAATTAGAATATGCCCTATCCATACTTTTCATTTCCCTTTGAATAGATCTATTTATTGATATTTTGGCTAGTTTTTCACCTATTGACATCATGTGGCATCACCATATCAAATGCATTAATTCTGATTCCCATACCTTTTTTTCAAATATTTCAAGGTCAATATTTTTTGATTGTCCATCTCTATGTACCCATTTGTTAGATTTATTTCTATGTTGATCCTTGGAATATTCTACACTCTTTTCCTTTTGGGATCATGTAGTTGGTGTTTTCCTTAATAAGGTTTTATTTTAGTATTTTTCTCTAAATGATAGTACCTAATAAAATCTTGTCTATTCTTTCAAGATTGGAAATTTAAGGTAAGGTAAGTTTCTCAATGTTTCAACCCTAATATATGCTATATGCTAGGTCCTTTGGGGTTAGCCATTTTAGTATTCCATCTATACTAATATTTATTATGCCATTTTCTCAAATTTTCATATCAATAATCTACAAGTCTTTTTATTTTAAGATCAATAATTTGATATTTGCTATGGGTTTTACCATCACAACATCTTTCTAAAGTCTCAATTTATATATTTTATAAGTATATTTACTTTAGAGCCACAATTTCAATGTTTCTCTTGCATAGTATTGATTCTTTTCTTTATTCATTTTTTTTTCCCTAACTACTTACACTCATTAAATTTATTTTTTTTAAATCTACTTGTAAACTAGTTCCTTGGGAACCCCAATCCTTGAAAGCTATTTATTTTTAAAGACTCATTTTGTTTGGTTGTTGGCTTATTTATAGTTTGACATGGTAGTCTTTTGGGCCTAAATTGACCATTTTATATAGTTATAGGCCCTATTTTTATGGTATCCAATCAAGTATTGGATATTTTTGGTTCTCTAATATCTTGAAGCATAATCCTATGAGAATTTTAAACTTGGAATTTTGGATAGTTTTTGTATATAGAACGGTGTGTTGTCATTAGTATGTAAAATGGGGAAACCATAATACTTCTTTTGAAGGATTTATTTTTCATTAAATAATGAAATTTTTATTTCATTATGCAATAATTTTATTGATATTGTAATCGAATAAAGCTCAAAGATGCTTTTTTGATTCTACTCTAGCATCCTAAAATTGCACCCCTTTGCAATTTTGATTGCATTTGGGTCCTCACCTTGTTGTTTATGCCCCTTGGCATATTGAGACCTGATTATTCTTATGCACCTTTCATATTGCACCCCTTTTTGTGTTTTGCACCCATTTTACACTTGATCCTGACCTAAAAATAGGGCACAACCAAGGCGTGGTGCCCTAGTCCTCATCAGGACCATGGCGCCATGCCATGGTTCCCCTCATTTTTGGGCCCCCTCAAACCCATTTTGGTATTTCAAATTTGAGCGGGTTCCCCCTTTCTATGTCGGCTCATGTTGGAAAATTAATCAGTTTTCCTGATGAGCAAGTATAAAAGGAGATTTTCCCCTCTCATTTGACATCTATCAATCATATATCAAGCATTTTGAAATCATATGACATCAAACATTCAATCATTTGATAATTAATCAGTCTTCCCTCAGTCTTGGAGCAACAATAAAGCATGGGGGTATCATTGGATAGGCAATACTATATCACTTGCATTCATATTGGGGCGTTTAATATCCACAAAAAAAGAGTGCAATATATTGCCTATCGATGAAAATCAGGGGTTTTTTAACTCCAGTTATGAAAAATATAATATTTGGTGAAAATAGGGGGGCTTTTAATTTGGGCTATGTATTATGAGGGGGTGACAAAAAAGGAGTTTAGGGCAATATTTTTTGAAAATAGGGGGAGTATATAGTATGCCATGAATGCATGTGTTATAACCCAGGTTCACTACGTGAAGCCCCCGTGTAATAAATTTGAGATTCAATCATTGAAGATGACATTATTCATCCCATTTTGTTGAAGACTCCATCAAGCTCTAATTATGTGTGGAGACAAGCAAACATTCACAAGGAGGTATCATTATTCAATTTTCAATCATAATTTTGCATCTACCTCAAAATGAGAATATTTCATTATGGTCATTTCAATTATCTTTATTTCAATTTCATGGTTAATTCCAAAATCAGGTTTTCACCTAAGGCAAACCCTTTTTTTCCCTCTTTCTATGTGTAGCAAATAGGTACGATGCTATCCTTCTAAGAATAAGGTGTATTTATGGAGATGAATCAATCCCACTTTGGTGTGTGAAAAGTGCGGAGGAGCAGGGCGACCACCACCATGGTCCTGACATTTCTTGAGCTTTTTCAATGGTAAGAGACAACTCGGATTACATTGCTTAGATCCAAGTGTATGCAAAAAACTTGCGTCTATAGGTCACTATTTTCTCGGTTTTACCTTCATTTTTCAACACTTTGCCTATTTTTAGCAATTCAATTTACAAAAGAAGAACAAATCCATCATAGAATCACCCCAAATCTATTTAGTATTTAATCCATATTTTATTTGTGACTGAATCTAATGGATTTCCTTTCCTCTTTTGAATGTAATGGTAAATTAGTGGTTTTTCATCCCTCTAATGGTGGAAACCCTAATTTTTCATAATTACATTTTGGTGAACCCGACTCCCTACACCTTTAATTCTGATTTTTGTTCTCAAATCTAAGTATTTATGAAATTTAAAATTAAATATTTCATTTGTGAGTCTGATTTCCAAGTGAATTTAAAAAATTTAGAGGTTAATTTCACTAAAATCTTAATTTTTAAATTTACAATTGAGCTTGTGAATTGCTTAATTTGTATTAATTATTTAAAATCTTAGTGTCTTTCAATTTCAAAAATTCAAATTTTCACTTGCAAGTTTAATTTCTAATTTAAATTTTAAAATTAAGTGGCTAATTTCAAAACCCTAATTTTTAAATTTAAAATTGAGCTTGTGGGTTGTTTAAATTTTGAATTTATCATTTTAGAGTTACCTCAAATTCAAAATTACAGTCTTGGATCAAATTTCAAAATTAAGTGGTTAATTAAAAGAGCCCTAATTTTCATCAAATTTCACTTTAATTTAAAATTAAGAGGTTCTTTTTACAAGACCCTAATTTTAAATTTCCTTTAGATAATTTTAAAATTAAAAGGTTTTATGTACAAAGCCTTAAATTTAAATTTGTATCTCATAGTGGGTAATTTTAAATTTAAATTAAGAGATTATTTTAGCAAAGTCCTAATTTTAAATTTAAATTAAGAGATTATTTTAGCAAAGTCCTAATTTTAAATTTAAAATTTCCTAAGGGGTTGCATAAATCATCCTTTATTTTTTCAATCAATTTTCTTATTTATTTGAATAATCATTTTTCTAAAATTTTGCATTATTCAATTATTTTGTAAATTTTAAAATTTCCCTCCCTTAGTGCATGAGTTTTACTACTATTAGTCCAACCTATAATATCCCCGTAAGAAGAAGTTGTAGAATTAAGGCTTCCCAAGGTTTCATTACCAAGGAGATGGAGCCTAATTTGGATAACATTTTTCATGAGGATGTTGGTGTTTCTTTCAATCCCATAAATGTTCTTGTTTATCCTCATTATTTTCATAATTCTCCTGATATGTATGAATCACTAACTAGGGTTTTTTTTGACCAATTGGAGAAGATTGATAACGAATTTGAAAATCTTCAACAATGGATGAGTCAACAATACTCAGAAAGTGAAGCTCTCCCACTGACAAAGTGATAAACTTGGTGTTGATGTCTTGCATGGTATTGCTCATATTGTTGATACTAATATTATTCCCATGAAGAGTTGAGTTGAAGTCCTTGGTTATACACAGTATCCTAGTAAATTTAATCATTCCATTCCTTTGACTACCCTTATGGCTAGTGTTCCCATCTTTACATAAAATATCATGCTTACTTCTAAACAAAATGTCATATGATCTACAAGTATTAGTCAAGGGTAAAACTCGTGTAATCATAATTCCTTCATCCCTCCTACTATGAGTCTTCCATTTGTTAACCAATAATCTCCCATACCTACCTATCATAGTGATCCACCTCCTTATTCTCAACCCCCACCTTCATATAACAATATACCCATCTGAAGATCTAGAAACTTCCTTCATGATTTGATTAAGTTGTTGGGGAAATGGCTGCTTTTTGATTTCCCTATTCGAAGATCTATAAACTTCCCTTGTGCCTGGATTTTCTATCTTATTGTGTGGCCCATTTTCTGCTATTGTTTGGAGACTTCTCTAGTGTGGCCCATTTCCTTCTTTTGTTTGACGATCCGAGTCATTATGGGTGGGGACAAGAATAGGCAAGAACTGCCCACATTTGAGAAATGGAAGAAATATAAGGAGGTGTGGTAGGAAATTGTTGATGGGGGAATTGACCCCTTCTTGGAAAGACTCCATGGCCCTTCTCCTCTTCTCATGGAAATGTTTGTCAATGGGTGGAAGAAAGGGGTTTTGAGGGCTTATGGTGCTGAATTCCAGTTGGATGAAACCATGGTGGCTGCGGTTATGGGTCTGGCGATGAATGGAAGAAGGTTCTATAGAGATAGGAAAACAGGGGAGGAAGACATGGTGAATTTTTTTGACAAAGATAAGGGGCATTCAAGAGTTAACAAAATGGTTGATGGTGGCTACAACAGGAAGGATCTTATGGCTTCCTCAGTGGATATGGTTGAATTCATCATGAGGTACATTACACTTGATGGCAGATATGGCAGTATCTTTTCTTACCATTTTACCATTTTGAATCACTTTAGGCATGGAAAAGTCATTTCTGTTCCTTTCTAGCTAGCCTCTTCTTTGGAGAATAGTCTTGAAAAACATGTTGAGAATCTGAATAATCTGGTCCTTCATGAAGGGCTTATTGTGCTCATAATGGAGTATGCTAAGACCCATGAAGTTGTGCCATCTCTCTCTAAGAAAGGCCAAATCTCTCATACTAATATTCAGGAAGTCTTTCATTCAAATATGCAAATGGAGGATAGTGGGGATGCCAAACCTTTTTATGAGCCTAATTATAAGCCAGTTGAAGAAGGTGAGATGTTGGTCACCCCTGGTACTCTCAGCAGCAAGAATCCCCCCAAATGGGTGGCCAGAAAATATAAATCTACCAGAAAGATGATTTCTAAAATAGGGCCTTTTTCTAAAAAGAAGAAGTTTGCGACTAAGGATTATGGTCCCAAGACCTTGGACTAGGAAATCAAACTGGACATTCCTCTTACCTGAAGGAAAACCAGGGGACTCTACCTAAAGAAGCGGACAGTGGGTTACATAATAATAGTACCCTGATGAACCTGGTGATGGAAGCGACTAGAAGCTAGGAGAGCTGCTGGAAGTGGGTGGAGAAGGAAATTGATACGCTCAAAGAGGAGATTGAGGAGATAATAGATATCTTCACAGCTTTGCCACAACCTAAAAATTATGAGAAGCTCATGATCATGACCCAAAAGCTCTCCCAAGATTTTGAGGTTATGAAATGCAACCACGAACAGAGAATTGAAAAGGTTGAACAGTTTATGGCAGAGATAAAGAAAAAACTCAAGAACCTGGTTGACATAAGAAAGGAGGAAATGAATAATAGTATGGAGGGGCTCAAAAAGATCAATGTCATGGTTTCAGAGTACATATCCATTCATAGTGATCTTGAGAAAGATCTTGGAGGTAAAGACAATGTCGGTGGTGGAAACAAAACCATAGGCCTAAGTTCCAAGACTAGAAGCAGGAACATCAATAAGGGCACCTCCAGGTTCATCATGGAGGAACTGGAGGAAATCAACAAGATTACCATCTAGAAGAACAAGGAGCTAATGCACTTTGAGTTTTTTTGTTTTTTTGTATGTGTTTCTTTTTGCTTTCATGTCTATTCTGAGGTGCTCCCTTGTTTTGTTGTTGGTTCCTGTCTGGTTGGCTGATGGCCAGTTTTTGTAAAACTTTTGGTTTCAGGTCCATGTAAAACCCATTTATCTTTATAAAAAATAGTATACCCATCCTTACTCTCAACCCCTTCCTCCATTCAACAATATTACTCCTCCTTCACAATCCAACATGTCCAATTTTAATCCTTCTACCAAAGCTACCATCAAGAGTCTAGCCCAAAAAATGTCTTCTTTACAACAACAAATAGTTTCCATGAACCAATACAAGTATAGTGTTCCCACATTTGATGTAGCGAGCCCATTATCTAATGACATTGTCCAAGTTGTCTCTTTTAAACATTTTGAAGTCCCTCAACTGGAACTTTATAATGGAAAGGGTGATCCCTTCACTGATATGAAAACATTTCAAACTTTGTGTAGTGACTTTTCTCATGACCAAAGATTGTTGGCTAAATTATTTACTAGAAAACTAAGGGATAAAGATTTACAATGGTATTGTTCTTTTCCTCCTTATTCTATTACTTATTTTCAATAGCTGGCTAATATTTTCAATCAACAATTTCACAAGAATATTGATCCTAATACCACTTTGATTGATTTGATGCATTGCAAGCAAGGTGTTAAAGAAAAGGTGACTGATTTTATTGGTAGATATAAGCATTTGTATTCTTAAATTTCTTTTCATGTGCCTAATCAAGATATTCAAATAATTTTATTTTATAATTTGCAAAAAGATATTAGGGATAAACTTCTCTTTTCTAAGTTTACTTCCTTTAGGCAATTGTGCACGGTACTTCACAATTATCACCTTACCATGAGTCAATTGGAACAATCCTCTTCAATGGCTCCAAATGATAAAAGTGAAAGTGCTCAACAAATTTTTGCTTCAAAATTCAAACCAAATAATGGATTCATCAAGTTCAATGACAACAACAACACTCAAGTAGCAACCGCAACAACATACCTCCTTTGTCCAAATACTTTAGAAAATAATTCACTCCTCTTAATGAATCTTTGCATAGTATTATGTTACAATTGTTAAAAAGTAATGTGTTGAAAATTACCCCTATTAAACCAATTGATAAAACTAATCCTTTTCCACCTTCTTATGATGCCAAAACTTTTTGCCAATATCATCAACAACATGGTCATGACACTAAAAAGTGTTATTCCTTGAGGATTAAGATTCAAGATTTGATTGATAACAATACCATATCTTTGGTTGGCATGAATGATAAAGGAAACAAATTAGTAGCTCCTCCTAATCAAAATATTCAAATTTTCACAAATCTTTTACCTTCCCATTCCACTAATGTGATTGAGACTAATCGTCTTGCCTTCTCTCCTAATGATGTTTGCATTGAGTCTAATAATATTGTGAACCTTATTGATAAAAGTAAACCTCCTAAGGACTTTTTCATTGCATTTGATCCCAGTGAGACTATTGAAGCACTTGACGCCCCATTATATATCACTACGAGAATCAAAGGCATACCCTCTCGAGAGCTGCTCATTGATCTAGCTTGTGTTGTTAATGAAATAAATGAATAATTTATTTATACATTACAATTTCATCAAGTGAAATATGATAAATCTAACGTGCTGATTAAAATATTTGATGGTTTCTCTTGTCCTGCCATTGATTCTATTTCTCTTCCCATAGAGGTTGGTATTAAAGCTTTAGATGCTTAATTTTCTATAATTCCTACACCAAAATAATTTTGTGTGAATTTGGGACATTTGTGGTTCTCTTCCATGAAACTGATCCCTTCCATTGTTCATAAATTCTTAAAATTCTCTCTTGATGACAAAATCATGATTATTAATCATAGAATGTACCAACTCATGGTTAGGCAGAGTGATGTTTGTCTTGATTATTTTTTGTCTAAACAATTCCAACCTCTTAAACCTAGAAGTGATCCTCTTTTTCAATCTAATCATAAATGGAAGAATGAGATGATCTTATCTTTGAGAAAACCTAGAAATCCAACACTTACTCTTCTCATTAAGGAAGTTAAATAGGGGAGCAACTTCCTACACTAACCTTGAGAGGAGGATAATACAAAAACTTTTACAGATCGTTATAGCAGTTACAGAAACTTAACAGAAATAGACACAATAACATGCATACCATAACACAGTGATTTATGTGGGGAAAACCCTTTTAGGAGAGAAACCCCACACTCCAAAAGAAACTCAATATATTATTCAACAATCAATAATATATTATAATATACTTGCATGGCAAGCTCTTTGCAGGAGTACAACTAATCAAATATTCAAAGGTAACTCAATAGCCATAAGATTCTTACACACAACCATTTATCCTGTGCACCTCATATATAGAAGATACAATACAAGAAACTGCCAAACGATATTACAAAACCATGGGCTAAAACCACCCAATAAGGTGTAGTTGACCTTATCTCCCTTCTAGATACCCTATGACATGTTAAAACACACATCAACATGTTTCCCTCCCTTTTACAACTCATTTATGTGTCTGATACATTTTATATTTCCTATTTCAGGAGTACAAACTTTCAGAGCCAATAGATTGAGAACCGTGTGACCTATTGACAAACTGTTTGAAGCATCGAAAATCTTGCAAAGTGCTCTATTGCCTCATAATATTCTATGCAACTTATGCCCACTTTTAAAGGCATTTTGGGGCCTCTAAAGTACTTAAAATTAAATTTAAACCTTTCATTGCACCCCTCCAAAATGGAAAATTTGATATCTTCAAAACTAGTTGTGATCGTACGATGTAACTTTACCAAAATGCTTATCTAGCTAGCCAAAAGCTTCAGGGACAATTTCGCACCATTTTTTGCCCAAATAAAAACTTACTGTAAATATTAACTGCATGTAAATGCTTGAGGTTGAGATACCATTTTTCCCAATGTTCTCCCACTTTTCGAACACCTTACATGAGAAAAGGGAGTATCAACATAATGAATCAATTACTAGGGGCCACTAGGCTCATAGACTCCGAACACCATCTGAACTTCTCTGTACTCACAAACTTAGTTAAAGAATTTGCAACATTCATCAAAGTTTCTACCTTAACCACCTTCACCCTACCATCTTCGACCATATCTCTAATAAAATGATATTGAACATAAATGTGCTTGGTTCGAGCATGAAATGTTGGGTTTTTAGCTAGGTAGATCACACTCTAACTATCACAATCTACTATCATTGTTCCTTATTTTATTTTAAAATTAGAATATAGTCTCTTAGGCCAAATGGCCTCTTTACAAGCATGAGTATCTACCATATACTCTGCTTCAATAGTGGACAAAGAAACCACAGTCGGTCGCTTACTCATCCATCTAATTGCACCACTAAATTAAGTAAACACATAAGCACTGGTGGATCTTCGACTATCAATATCACCTGCCCAATCAGAATCCACATAACCATGAATATCAAGGAAAATCACATCTTCAACTAAATTACCATGATAACACAAACAATACTCTAAGGTACCCTTCAAATATCTGAAGACTCTTTTGATTGCGGCCCAATGAACTCTACCAGGATTAGACATATATCTAGACATAAATCCCACTTCTTTGGCAATGTCTAATTTAGTACAAACCATAGCATACATCAAACTTCCAACTGCACTTTGGTAAGGCACTCTACTCATGTCTTTCATCTCTGATGGGGATGTAGGACAATCTATAGTAGATAATTTTGTTCCAACTATAAAATATACACACAATGGTCTACAATCCTGGATGTTGAACCTCTGTAACACTGAATTCACGTACTTACTTTGGCTTAGCCATAGCTTTATGTTCACTCCATCTCTTCTAATTTTCATCCCAAGAGTGTTTTTCGTTGCACCAAGATCTTTCATTTTAAATATAGCAGTGAGTTGAGACATCATGAGCACACATCCTATTGCGAAATAAACAAATTGAAGCAAGGATATTGGTTTGCATTGCTTGTCATTTGTGTTTTTTCTTTGGTTTTATCATTTCGATCTTGAAGTGTTGATTTTAATGTCATGTTTTGGTTAATTAGTTTATCTTTTTATCATTTAGCTCTCTTTCTTTTTATCAAGCTTTAACTTCAAGTTAGCTCTCTTGCTTTTTATCAGTTTGTGCATAATAATATGAAAATATCCATACTGGTGTGTTTTATATTTTACTGCTTTTGTCTTATTATTATTTTTGTTCATACAATTTTGGTTGATCAAGGAGGAAAATATGAAGACGACAGAATTATGTCTTAGCAGCTTACTCATAGTGAAGAATAGTAGTTAAAGTCTGTTTCCCACAAAATTTGTTTGTATCTGGTTCATTAAAGTCTGGTTCCCACAAAATTTGTTTCTATCTGGTTCATTAAAGTTTGGTTCCCACAAAATTTGTTTGTGTAATCTGGTTCCTTAAAAAGAAGGAAATGATCAAGAGGACACCCTCATGGTTGAGAGTTTGTTCTTAAAGACTAGGATTTCTTGGATGGATGAACCAAAATCTCTTGACCATGATCTTTCTTCTCCTTCCATTTAAATTGCTTTAGTCGTATAGACATGTGAAAATTTTTATTTTTCTATAAAATTTTGTATCAATTTTTTTAGAGTATAATTCCATTTCACTCTTATTTTATATAAATTAGTATTTTTTATTTTTATATAATTTATTATAAAATATACACTATTCATTCTAAAAATAATTATATTCCTCCAATCTTTTTTTTTGAAAAAAGGGGTAAAGATTTATTCAGAAATCATTGAATTACAAAGAACAGGCCTTAGGCCCACCAAGACAACAAAAAAACCTAAAAGGATCCTAAAATAACCACCAGCATAAAAGGGAAATGACAATGAAAATGAAACAAACATAAAAGGGAAATTGATCCTACACCATTGGGTGCTCTTGCATCATCTTGTCTTCTAGCATTAACCTATCTAAAGTTTCAAGATAATCAGGAGGTAGACCATCCCTTCCACTAAAATCTGAACCATCAACATGCTCTAAAGCCCACTTGGCCAAACAATCAACCACTCTATTCCACTCCTTGGGAATATGATAAAAGGAGAGAAATTCCAATGTATTACATAGTTGTAAAATATGTCTGACCACAGAAGCTAATTGCCAACTCACATCATTCAAATTTTGTTTGTTCAACATGTCCACAACAATCTAAGAATATGACTCACAAATAATCTTCCTCCATCCTAAAGAACACCCTCACTTAACAATGATCTTAATAGCTATGGCCTCCATAAGATTGTTAGAGTGTTGTCTAATATAAATAGAGAAGAAAAAAACTGCACAACCATCATCACCTCTACCTATACCTCCAATACTTGTATGTCTAGGATTCCCATGAGAAGAGCTATCTATATTAATTTTTAAGATTCCCAGAGTCCACCTTCCATCTCTACTTATCTGCTGCTTTGCATGTCGAGATCTATTTCCAGCAGCACAATCCATTTTAATGTTTTCCAATTGCACATTCCTTACAATAGCATAATCACCCGGGTCAACATTTTCAGACAAATTGCACTTAGCCAAGATTGTCTCCTAAAGCCTATTAACTATCTTCTACCAAAGTTGAGGACTCCTTATATGTGAATCACAAAAGACCCTCTGATTCCTTTCCAGCCACAAATTCCAGATAATAAGGGTTGGCCCAATAGCCCGGGCCACTTGAAGAAAAGAGTTCTTTGCGGGGGGTCTGCCCAAGCTATCCCAAAATTCAATTAAGGAGGTAGCATGAAAACAAACATGTTGCCAAGCCTCCCACCACTTTTGCCAAATCTCCCTAGAGAAAGGGCATAGAAAAAACAAGTCGGAGCAGTCTTCCTTAGTATGC
This sequence comes from Cryptomeria japonica, assembly GCF_030272615.1. Lineage (NCBI taxonomy): Eukaryota > Viridiplantae > Streptophyta > Pinopsida > Cupressales > Cupressaceae > Cryptomeria > Cryptomeria japonica. Next base: position 589,526,255 of record NC_081412.1, on the reverse strand, counting down.
ATACAAAGATAATAGATAGATGGTCCCCGGAAGCCTCTCTTATGAAGATTCTCCCACGTGAGACATTTCCTCTGAGCAACCAGCCATAAGAAGAAATTACATTTCGGCCAAGAGAAGCTATTCCAAACCTTATTCCACCAGGGAACATCCATCAGGCCATGCAATTGCCTATCAAGCTGAGCATAACCTTCAGCAACAGAAAACTTGCCTTTTGGATTAGGACCCCAAGCCAAAATATCTCCTTGCTTGAGGGAGCTATATAACCTACCCTCCAAGATATTAACCAGCAACACATGATCTTCATCCGAACCAACCCATGGCCATTCAAGAGGATCCTTCCAATAAGTCACCTCAACCTGTCCAATGCGCCTAATCGTTTTAAAATTCTCCACCTTAACCCATCCAACATTAGTGAAAATGTTACAAAGAGGCTTTAGCTATGGATAAATAGATAGAATACGAGGGTGACCATCCCAAGAGTCCTACCAAAAAAGAGCTTCAGAGCCCCTATTACAAATCCAGAAAAAGGCCATCTTTAATAGGTTGGGCACCTTTTTTAAGAGTATCGCAAATACAAGAACCCCTACCCACTAAACTAAGATGAGTCACCTCATGATCATTAGCACCAAGGAGATACTTGTGGGTTAAAATCTTGGCCCATTCTTGATCCTGACTGTTACACCACCTCCAATACAACTTAGCCACCAAGGCCTTGCTAACCAAAACATTAGATCTGAGACCAAGACCCCCAACATGTCTCAGTATACAAATAGAGTCCCATTTAACTAAACTCCACTTAGAAGAAAGAAAACTACCAAACCAAAGAAATTGATGGGAAAGATCATCTAACTCTCTCACAAAGTTGGAGGGAGGAGCCCGCACAAAACACCTATAAATGGGAAGTGCTTGCACCATAGTCTTTAGAAGAATCACTCTTCCAGTAGAGGATAACCACCTGTAAGTCCAATGATTAATCTTACAATGAAATTTATCCAAAATTCCTTGCCAAAAATCTATGTGTTGAACCCCCAAATCTAAAGGAATCTCGAGGTACAATAAAGGAAGGGACCTCTTCTGAAATTTGAGGATCTTGGCAATCTTATTCTGAATAAGCCGAGAGGTATTAAAGAAATATATGGATGATTTATCTTCATTAATTTTCTGACCTGAGGCTTTGCAATAGATATTCAAAGCTCTCTTGAAATTCACTGCCTCATTGATTCTGGCCCTACCCATCAAACCTGTGTCATCCACAAACTGAAGATGAGAGTAGGGGGGTAGAGCATTACTCCAACTCCAGCCCTGAATAAGACAATGTCTCACCTGGGAAGTGAGAAATATGCCAAGACCTTCAGCAATGAGAATAAATAAATAGGGAGATAAAGGGTCCCCTTTCTGATGCCCTCGCAAAGTGCTAAACAATTCTGAGGGTTCCCTATTAATAAGAACTGAGAAAGAGGTAGAAGTCACACAACAAAGAACCCAATTCACCCACTCTTCTCCAAAACCAAAACCCAAAAGGATCTTCTGTAAGAAATCCCAACTCACCCTATCATAAGCTTTGGCCATGTCAAGTTTAATAAACATAGCCTTCTCCTTAGAGGAAAGCATCGAATAAATAGCCTCCATTGCTATCACAAATCCATCAAGGATCTATCTTCCATCAATGAAACCACCTTCCTCCTTAGAAACCAAAGTGCAGAGGAGAGGTTTGAGTCATTCAGCAATCAATTTAGTGATTATCTTGTAGACAACATTACATAAAGCAATAGGCCTGTACTGATCCAAGCTATTAGCCCCCTCCTTAGGAATGAGAGCCAAGAAGGTAGAATTCATAGATTTGAGCATTTATTTATTCCTATGAGATTCTTGAACCACATCTAGAAGATCATACTTTATAATCTCCCAAAATTCTTGAAAAAACTCAATAGGAAACCCGTTAGGGCCAGGAGCCTTGCCTTTTTTCATTTTAAACACAACCCCCTCAAGTTTAGACAACAAAATGGGGTGCAAGAGATAATCATTTATTTCAACAGAGACAAGAAGGGGCATACAGTTCAAGATGACCCTCTCTTCCACCATAGCTTTAGGATCCTCTTTGGTAAACAAATTAGAAAAAAAATTGACAGCTTCCGTAGAAATTTCTTCTTTAGATGAAATATGAACCCCTTCTGAAGAAATGAGAGAGGTAATAGAGCTACCATACCTCTGAACCTTAACAGAATTATGAAAAAGAAATGTTTCTATCACCTTCTTGGAGCCAATCCACAGGAGACTTTTGTTTCCAGAAAATCTCCTCACACAACTCCCACTCTTCTAAGTCCTTTAGAGCAAGGGACTCAGCCATACTGAGCTCCATAGTCATCCCTTGATCCCTAACTTGATGCATAACCTCATCCAGCTTGGATTGAGCTGACTTCTTGTGTCTATGCAGGTTCCCAAAACATTGTTTATTCCACCTCTTAAGCCTGTATTTTACATGTTGTAGCCGCCCATGGGTAGGCACCCCTTCATACCACCAATCAACCATAATATCCCTTAATGACTGATCATGAAGCCACATCAATTGAAATTTGAAAGAGGGATTTTTGGAGGTTCTAAAAGATGTAATAGAAAGCTTAATAGGCCAATGATTAGAACCCTTTCAATCAAGAATTTTTGAACTGGTGGACCACCTATAATGCACCCAATATCAGGAAACCAAAAATTTATCAAGCCTTTCAGAGATAGCCTCAACACAACTCCTCCTATTATTCCATGTAAAGACACCATTAATTGGCTTCACACCAATGAGATTCAAGACACCAATATTATCTTTGAATAAATTTGAGGAAGGATCAAGCCTAAATAACCCACCTCACTTTTCCTCAAAAATAGTAACAACATTAAAATCTCCAACCAAAATCTAGGGGAGAAAAGGATCCTGAGCCCGAACACGATTGATGTGAGCCCAAAGATGAGACTTACCCACAAGATTAGGAGGAGCATAAATATTAGAGAAGATGCATCTTTCTCTAGTCTCAAAGCTAGAAGTGACCATAGAAATGGAAGACCTGCTAGAAAACCACCACAAAGGGGAAACTTTCCTTGGGTTCCAGAAGCAAGCAACCCCCCCTGAATTGCCATGAGTGCTCACTCTTTGCCAAAGGCCCTAGGGCCAGACACACAAAAAACAACTAGCCAAACCATCCACTGAAAGCTTGGTTTCCTGAATAAAAACAACATCAGGAGACTCATAGTCAATTAACCTGTGAACAACCTTTTGTCTAGGGATGTTGTTCAACCCCCTTATATTCTATGAGAGCACAATCATTTATGTGGTTGAGAGAAGTGGTAGTCAATGGGCTTCACAGACCCTGACTCAACCAATGGATCACGAATAAGCTTAACCTTTTCGTGATCCATTTTTTGTCCACTCAAAGGTTTGTCTAAAGAACCCTTTTTGAGGGTCTTTTGCTACAAGCCTAAAATAGGTGGGGCTTTGTTACTTTTCACTAAACCTGAGGCCACTATAGTGGAAGGAGGAGTAGACGCCATGACCACTGCACCTTCTGGGATCTGTGACTCACTAAGATCTTTGTTGTCCTGAACATGGGAAGGAAAATCCATAACCATTTGAACATCTTGTTGATTATCCAAAGATAGGTCCCGACCCTCTTTCTTGGAATCCCCATCTAGAACCTCATGCTAAAATTGGGCACCCAAGGACATTTCAACTAGAGGTCCTTCCTCTTGGACCAAATCCTCTAGAACCTTAAACCTATTTAGGGTGACATCATTTTGCCTATCCAACCAGGTTTTCTTCTTTCCCTTGTCTTTATTTCGAGGTTTGACAGGAATGAAGCCATATTTATCAGCATGACCATTAGGCATAGAGGATTTCCCCTTATCTTCCCCCAGAATAGACTGAGGAGGATCGGAAACAACCAGTTTAGAAGATTTATTTCTGGGACATCTCCGCTATAAATTACCATATTAACGACAAATTCTGGGATCCAAGAAGATGTCCCCAAACAAATTTTCATAGATTCTGGCAAAGGATTATTTAAATCAACTTCTACACATATACGAGCGTAGGAATTTACCTTTTGATCTTGAGCTTGTGAAGCCGAACCCACAAGTTTACCAAGAAGTAGTGAGATTGAGTGAAGAATATCTTCTCTCTAGAATTCCAACAGAAGCCTCGGCAATCGGATCCACATGGGCACACGAGAGGGAAGCTCCTCAATAGAATTAAAGCTAATATGCCAAGGTTTGATAAAGAGTTCCACCTAGTTGAAAAAATAAGGGCCACCCTCAAAAGCCTTGTTCCTGTCTGCCAAGTTGGAAAAAATAACCAAAAAATAGTTATTGGCTGCCATAAGTATCTCCATGTCTCCTTCAGGATTCCAGACACACCATGCCCAAGACTCTAAAATAGGTATAGAGAGGTGAAGACCGATAAATTTTCATATGAGAGCATGATTGCACCAATATTAAACATCCTCTGAAATTTGCTCAAGTTGAATAACCAGAAATGGACGATATTGGGATATCTCCAAACAACCATTCACCTTTTTCATGCGAAAAGGCTCTTTTGAAGAAGAGATGCCTAGCTCTGATTGGGAATGACCAATGTGTTCCTTTCCACATGCATGCATCAAATGAGACGGATCCGCCATATCTAGATCTCCAGAGACCATCTGAGAAGAGGATAATCCTCTATTCTCCATGGATCCAAAGAAAATACCAAAAGAAGAAAAAGAAGAGGGGCGAAAACTCCAACCCCAAAACCCCATACACCCCAACGACAACCTAGAGCAGAAGAAATAGAAAAGGGTTGCAAAAAAACCCTGTGGCAACCCAGAAAACCTGACCACAGGCAAGCAAAAATCGACCCCCAGCAAGCAAGAAACCCTCCTTGGAACAAAGCAAGCTGAGTGCTAGACACAGGCTAGGGCACGTCAGCCCTAGAACGAGACCCACACACACACAGAGCCATCTCCTACCTTTTTTCAGTTTCTCACCTCTAATCTTTCATTTATAGTATGAAATCGACATATTTGTCCATTTTATTTTTTCATTTTTATTTATTGATGGTTACACATACACTAAATTTGTTGGAGAATTCTCATGGATTGCTTCCATATTGTTTTTTAATAGTTTATAGCATCCAAAAAATATAATTCCAATCTCTCATAATATTTAAATGTAAAATCTGTATTTTTTATTTTATTTTTAGTGTCATCTCTATATCAAGAGTAATAAGCATAAAGTAGGTTATTCTTAATTAAAATTGGTTGTAAAAGCTCTAGCAAAAGAAAAACAAGAAAGATATGAGAGTTTTCCCCTCTGATTTCTCCCAGAATCTTATGCCTGGCTCTGAACATGGAATAGATGAGCTCATTGTTGTGTAAACCTTGTGAATGGTTTTTCCTAATATTGGACCACGCCATGAAAATTCTTGTCGGGCAAGTGTGTCCCCTTGACTTTTGATTGATACTAGCATAAAAAGGAAAAAACATTAAGCAGTATAATGACTAAAATCTACATGGGTAAAATATTGAGGTGTCTAAAATCTACATGGGTAAAATCCCACAAACAATAAAGAGCTGGAGAGTGAAGGATAGATATGCTATAGTCCAAATTAGTAGTTTGTAGATACAATTTAAAAGGTGAAAAGATGTAATGTATCCCTGTATTTTGCATTATATCCTACATTTAACAAGAAGATCTATTAAGCTTCTTTACTAAAACACATAAAATAAATAACTCCATCAAAGAAATTGCAATTGGGTATAAGTAAAAACTAGCATTCATCCATAGATTAAGCATATAACTTGAAAGACTTTTCAATTGTTACAAAGAGATGGAAAGTGATTTGGGTAAATCAAAGCAAGTCTTGATTTACTTCACATCCTTTTATATTCATGTTTATCCCATTGATAAATTCCAATTTGTGGGACTACAAGTTAAACAAATCATCTCCAACATTAAGGTTGGGGGACAACTTTTGACACTGCAACTTTCATCACATCGAAAGAGAGGCTAATCACATTGCGGATGCATTAGCCAAAAATAACTCCCAGCTTCAAATTGTGGAGGATTGACTCAAAAGAAAATTTGATCTTCCCCACATTGGGATTTGAAGCAAGACTTATCTCCATTATAAATGAGATGAAACCAAATTGATTGGCATCATAACTCACCTAAAATAGTTGTTTACTAACATCAAGTTGCCACCCTTGCATTCTTAACCTTGTTCCATCCCTTTCACTACCCTCAACTATTCCTTTTGCCATCCTCCAGATTGACAATCTATCATTTTGAAAGAGTGTCTTTATATGAAAACCAAAAACCTACATTCAATCTGATGTCACATCAAAGGCAACTGCTTTAATTACTCCATATTGCACTGCAAACCTTCGATGTTTTAATAGCTAGTGGTGCATATATGGCTTCATGCACTGCCAATTGAGTGTCAAACATTCAATGCCCTACACTACTCACACTTCATTCCCTCCTCTCTACAAATATTCTTGATCTGTTCATCAATCCAACTCTATTTCATCCTCTGCTCTGCAACAACCTCTAAACATCCCATCTTTACTTCTTATAGTGTGGATGCAAAAACTCTAGCTCCTAGACAATTTCCAATTCAACTCCTCCAGTCCTCTATGAAACTCGCAACTCATATAATTCTCCCTACAAGTGATTCATGAAGTTGTGCTTTATTCCTCCTACCATTAGTATTTCAATTTATTCCACAACAATCTCTTCTTCTTCTGTCCTCCATTTAATCTTCCTTAGATACTGTCTGGCCTTATCTCCTAGGCCAAGATAAGAAGGTTTCTCCCATTCCCTCCTCCAAAGTCAAAGGCCTTAGCAACGCCTGTAGGCATTCCCATTCTGATCAAGCTTGTCCTAACTCCTTCCCTCACTCCCTCTATCCTCACTAGTGTGACTTATGGCTGCCTAACTGCCCCAATGCCTCCTCTCTTTGTGATTAAATAATTACAATAAGGTGACACTGTGACAACCCTTGTTCCCACTCCCATCCTACATGATTTGGCTCATACTAGATCTAGGAGGTCCATCTGTAACAAACAGATTGCCATTACTAAATTTAACCAGACCTGGATAACATAGACTATCAGAGAAACTTGGATGTATTTTCGACCTTCCATTGAAAATGACATCAAAGTAGCAGATGACAATGTTGCCATGATTAAGGACCAAATTGTTTCCTACCTTTTGAAGCCTAGACCTACCTTCAACTCAGCCTTCCAAGCTTCTCCTAGAATGAAATGTTTACCTTGCACCTATTTCAAGAGAATCTAGGACATCTGACAAACATAGATTATAAAGCTAATGATTATAAAAATCCAATCCCACATGCAAGCTCCCCAAGCAAGTTAAAATTATCAAATCTGCTATCCACACTAACCTAGTGGTATTTAAAGTTGGGCCAGACTATTCAGATTTTAAAAATGTTGTCACATCAGTGAAGCGGACCTTTCATTGTCCAAATAACATAAGTGGTAGAGTGTGACAAAGGAGTGAAACTATTTACAACTTCCAGCACAGGCTCAAAATAATATGTTTATGGAGAAAAGCAATGACCAAATAAGGGAGAGATGCCACTATTCAAAGAAAGATGGCTACCTTAAAAGACACGCCTCTCAACAGTAAGAGAAAGATATAAAAATAGAGGGCTTTGATTATAGAAGACAGGGAATTGGATCAGATTTTTGTACAATTATAAGAGGTTGAACACACACTAGTTTGATTCTATAATAATTATCCTAAATAATACCCAAAATATTACTCACAAAGAACCTTATTCAAAGTATAGATAATGATTGGAAATAGTAATCTGTCAAACTCATAAATTTTTACCATCCCTCAAATAGATTGTGTTAGGGTACAACTATTATATAAATAATAAGATACTGCAAACATATTCCTATCATCATGAGGCTTCTATTCTTGGTTCATTTAGAATATGAACAAAACTAGAGTGAACTATAAATGATACGAAGTTATTTAGAAGAGAACATTGCATTTTAATTCATAGATGTGTGTCATGCCTATAATTCTCTTCTCAATATATGGGATGTCCACTCTTTTTTTGTTGGGAAGAGATATATATAGTATTAATTGAAAAACTTATTAATATTCCAATTAATGAGAAAAAACTTGTCTTAAAGTTACAAACCCCGCAACCATTGATTGAGATCACTCACATTTAATTAAAAACAAAGATATATGCCTTCAAAATCTAAGGATTAGTTTAAGAATCTTTAAACAGTTTTAGGAAGAGAAATCTATCATGACCACGATTTGACATATGATAAACAACAAACTAGTAATTGAAAGTTTCTTATATTATGCATGACTTCGCAATTTTAATAATCATAATAGTCTGCATCATTACAACAAGAATGGAAAGTATCATATGCATAATGGTTCATTCCTCCTCTCCTAATAACAATGATCTCCCACAATTGGCAATAAAATACTGGTTAAGTGTAAGAAATGTTGTTAAGAGGGAGATTGAATTATTATTAAGAAACAAATCATTAAGTTTAGACAGGCGGTCCAAAGTTAGTGATTAGTTAGGAGAAAAGCAATAGTCAAATAAGGGGGACAAGCCACTCTTCAAAGAAGGATGTCTGCCTCAAAAGACACTACCTCTCAGTAAAAAGAGAAAGATATAAGAATGGAGGACTTTGATTGTAGAAGACAGGGAATAAAATTAGATTTTGGCAATTATAAGAGATTGAACATACACTACCTCTATATTTTGGTTGTGGTGTGAGTTCCCCATATATGGCATAATGAATACTATTGATATCTTCATACTACTAACTAATAACATATTGCTATTATAATTATTTAATATAGCATAATGCATGCTAGTTTTAATATATTTATTGCTAATTCATATTATACTATTTCTTATAGCTGTTTAATATAGGATATGTGACATAATACGGGATGCTCTCTTTCTATATATATTTTTATCTATAACGTGACTCATGATAATTTTCTTTAGAATTATCATCCCCTCTATCATCTTATTTTGGAGGGGAGACACGGTACATACGAAGGGTTGCAAGTAGCTAAAAATCTGTGTCAGTAGAGACACTCCAAGTGGGGCTATGAAGCCAGTTGGAAGTTGTCATACCATGCTCTTGGGCTGGGTGGAATAGTTCGAGGTGCCCTTTATGGTCTTCCAACTAGTGTCACATAGTGATGATGAGATGGTTGGATAGAATTTCCTAGAGAATTCCATATGTAAATCTTAGATGTTACTGTTGGATAGTGATGCAAGCGTGCAACTGGAAATGAAATTAGTAATGCCAAGAATGCAATTACAGTTTCCAGCGATAGATTCTAAATTAGATTTTTAGTGGTTTTGGTAAATTTTCATAGATGGCAACTTCATGTTTTAGAAGTTTCTCTATTAGTGATGCAGTGAACTGTTGTGTTTTAGAGGCTCCAAACTCTATAAAATGTTTCCTTCTTGTATTGTTTATGTAGATCAAATTGTAACATCTATTTAGAGGCAAATCATGATGTAAGAGAGATTTTGAATAAATAAAAGTTTATTATGTGTTAAATCGAAAAAATAAATAAAAAAGAAACTAGAAAATACCATAATGACTAAACATAAGTATTTTTGATAAAGATAAATGGGTTTTACAAGGACCCAAAACCCAAAGTTTTACAGACCAAGGTCAATAGCCAAACCGACATTAAACAGAAGTGAAACAAGGGACAAACCCCACATAGACCCAAATCCAAAAACAACACGAAAAGTCCCAAAAACCAGGAAAAAACACTCAATTAAGAGAGTGCACCAGTTCAGAATTCTTCTGAATAATCATCTTGTTGATTTTCTCTAGATCCTCCATGATGAATTTGGAGATACCCTAGTCCTAGTTCAGGGGCCCAAGATAGTCTTCCCTCTAGCAACACTCTCGCCACCCTCTGAAGCATTCTTTTTCTATTTTCCCCCAAGGGAGGATCACTGGCTATGGGTCTAGTTCTATAGTCTGCAATCATGGCATTGATTTTTTTCAAACCCTCCGCACTCTTACTCATCGCCTCCCTGCTAATTTCCACCAGATTATTCAAGTTGTCTTTGATGTCAACCATATACTCTTCCAGCTTATCAATTTTGCACTCATGTTTGATCTTCATAGTTTCAACATCATGAGACAACTTCTGAGTCAATCTCATGAGCTTCTCAGTTTTACTAGGCCAAGGGGAATCCATGAAAGTATCAATATAGTCCTTAATCCCATCTTTCAGGATTCCAATTTCCTAACCAACCCACCTCCAACATTTCTCCTGGACCCTAGTGACCTCCAAAATTAGGTCTTCCAACACCTTCTCCCCCTTTTGACCACCTTCATTTTCTTTATTCATGATCCCATATTCCTCATTATCCACATTGATGGGGATGTCTAACGTAATCTCGTGGTCCTTGTCTCTAGACCCACTTGACTTGGTCAATTTTGTTTTCTTCCTAATGGGTGGCTCCAGGTCTTGCATTTTTTTGTTGTTGGACTTAAACTTGCTTGTTTCCCACCTTGGAGGATTGATTTTCCTACTGTTGTTAGTTCTAGGGATCACCATAGGCTCCCCTTCTTTCTTTGATGCATACTCAGGCTCCTCTGAATCCTTAATATCACATCAATCAAGGGCATTACCACTGTCCTCCTCATCCATCTCTGTATCAGAAACAAACTACACCTTAGGGTTAGAGGAAGAAATGTGGGTTTTATCCATGGGGGAAGGTTTCACTTCATGAGCTTTGGCATACTCCATGATTAACATGATAAGCCCCTCATGAAGCACTGGATTATCCTGGTTCTTAGCATGTTTGGCTAAACTATTTTCCAAGGACAAAACCAAGTAGAACGGGATGGAGATAATTTTACCATGCCTAAAATGGTTTAAAATTGTAAAATGACATGAGAAAATACTAGAAAATCTGCCATCAAGAGTGATATACCTCATGATGAGTTCTACCATGTTAGTCTAGAGAGAATTTAGGTCTTTCCTGTTGTAGCCACCATCCACCATTTAGTCACCCTCTGTTGTTCCTTTTCCTTGTCAAAAAAAGTAGCAATTTCCTCCTCACCAGACTTCCTCTCTCTATAAAATTTCTAGCCCTTAGTAGCAAGTCTAGTAACAATGGAAACCAGGGTTTCGTCAACATGAAATTCCACCCCATAAACAACCAAAATACCCTTTTTCCACCCTTTGACAAAAATTTCAGTAACTAGGGGAGAGTTACCATGTAATCTCTCCAGATAGGGAACCATCCCACCGTCAGAGATTTCCTCCTAGACCTCCTTATTCTTTCGCCACTTATCATAGGTTGTGGGTTCATGCCTATTCTTGTCACCACCCATTTTGTTACACAGGCTATCTAGACAACTACAAACCAAGTGAAAAACTAAAAAAAAACTAATTAGAAAAAAGGCAAGCTAAAGTTTCTGAAGCTTCTCAAAGTGGTAATAATTTGAACTACCTTCCCAACAGTGCCCATCCCATCATAATCTCTCACCATTAAATTCATTTGTAAGGCCAAAGATATCGACATCATTTCTTGTTAGTTCGCACAAAGTTTTTGGGAAGGTTTCCCTTCCTCTCCACCATCTAATCACCACGTTTTCAATAGCTAGGATGGCAACATGATCTACCGGTTTATTTCCTTACCGAAAAACAAGCGAAATCTTGAACTCCTCTAGATCGGAAATCATTTCAAGACAATCCTTAATCAGGTTCAAAATAGCCCAGCTTGGCTCCAAACTACCCCTAATGCACTTCACAATGTTGAGCGAGTCACTTTTCAACCAGACCCATCTAAAGCCTTCCTTGCTCGCCATGTGTAGCCCTATGTAGGGAGTGCTGGCATCTACATAATGGTTAGTCTGGGTGCTCAAAAGGAGTGCCACCACAGAGACCAGCAAACCCAAGTGATTCCTCGCCACTCCCCCACATCTTGTCGGCCCAGGATTTCCATTAGCTGCCCCATCGATATTGATTTTGATCCACCCCGGAGGAGGTAGATGCCATAAAATATTCACTCTGCTATGTTTTATTTTATAGAATGGAACATGGATATTCCAACAAATCTACCATCTTATGATAGTGTCCCATTCCTCCTAGTTAGAATCAAGTGGAGGGTCATTTTTCCTACTAGGGCAATAATTGAGAAAGTTTTCCTTAATAACATTCCTTATTATGTTTGCCACCACTTGAGCCATGGACTCCATATCTCTAAAAACCCTTTTATTTCTTTCCTTCTATATACCCCAAGAAATATGGGGTAGGGATATGTTCCACAGAATACCAAGTGCATGGTTACCAAAGGAGAACTTCCATTGGCACCAAAAACTCTGTATAGAATCAAGGGAGACCCAATTATTATTTCATATATTGAGGAAGAAAGCCCAAATATCCCTAGCAAAGCAACAATCTAAGAGCAGATGTCCAACATTTTTAGCTTCTTCTTTATATTAAAAACATATATTGATGATGGGGAGACCACATTTAGATATATTATCAGTGGTAGAGATCTTATCCTGCATAAACAACCAGAAGAAGATGTTAATTTTAGGAATTAAGAGCTTATTCCAAACTCCTGCCCAAAAGGGGGCAAGAGAAAAAGACCTGGTAATGATCCTGAAAGCATCCACCACCATGAATTATCTAGAAGTAGATCCATTCCAAATGACCAAGTCCTCCACCTAAGAGAATGGGACATGGATCAGGTTAAGCCAAGGTTGCAAAGGCACCAAAGAAGCATCGAACCTTGTGAGGTCCACCTGAACTCCATCTCTGATATAATTCGCCACCCAAGCACCAATCAATCTAATGCATTGTTCTTTGAATTGGGGATCCCACAATGAATTAGACAATGACCCCTCTCTTGTCCACCAATCATCCTAGAACCTGATATTTCTCCCATTCCCTAGAACCCATCTGCTTCCCTGATTGATAATGGGGTTGGAACTGAAGAAGTTGTTCCATAGATCAGAAGTCGAAGTTGGTAGGGTATAATTTTCCAACATCCTTTGGAAACCATGAATTTGGCATTTGCCCTTGAAAATATCAATCCATTCATTACTCTCCTTTAAACATCACCAAAATTGCTTAGCCATTAGAGCCCTATTGCAGTCTCTCAAATGCCTTATGTCCAAACCTCCCCTATTTATGGGTAAGAAGACTTGGTCCCATGCAACTAAATGAAGTCTATTCTTGGATTCAATGCTCGACCAAAGAAAATGCTTTTGTATTCTTTCCATTCTATCAACAAATTTTACAGGGATTTTAAAGAGACTCATAGCATAGACCGAAAGATTCTGAAGCGAAGCCTTGATCAACTGAAGTTTACCAGTTTGACTTAACAATGATTGTTTACCCACAAAAATATATCCTTAAATTTATTGTAGATTTCAATATTTTAAAACTTAGGTAGTGAACCTCCTAGATTTTCTCACCTTAATGGTTTGTTTGATCAATATTTCACAAAACAACCAAGACACTTTTACTTAAGATATTTTGTTGAAACTTGTCAAATAGGTCTAATGGATTATGAAATTGATCATTTTGTTATGAATAAAGGTGGCTATTCCTTGCTTCTAATAAGAATGTGCATGGTTTCAATTTTGTAAACACACGTTGATTTTTTTCTCAGTTCACTATAGACTACATTTTGAATTGAATTTTATCTATAGGTCGCAAGAAAAGTGATTTTCTTTGAAGAAATTGAAGAGCCACACACACATGAAAAATACAGATAAAACAAACTTTGTTCATTGGTATCTCGTTTTGTTGAAACTCTCAAGCTTTGGGAATTCTGATATTCATATAATTCCATGCATATTGACAATTATTCTAGATTCAATGAATTATATTTATGAATGTATATGAATTTATGAATTTCAACTCTCATTCAAACTCTCATTCAATTCAATTTCTATGCATAATGTATATGATGAATAATTTAAATTTTAGATTTATGAATGTTACATTGTTATCATATGAATATATTTAAAATTTCTATATTTTTTTTAAATTTTCCCTATTTTTTATATAGTCGTACCCTATGTCATCTCCTTTATCCCCAAAAATAGCAAAAAAAATCATCTTGAAAACTTGTTTCCTCGACCTCCCATCTTGAAAACTTGGTTTAAAAGACATTGTAAATTGTTGAAGATAAGAGTTTCCACCCAATTCAAAGGGTAAACCATAGAATAAATTGGAATTTTTGTAAGTTCTTAACCAAAAAAATTGAAGAAAGTAAATCAAATTTTTTATATATTGTAAAAAATAAGTTGGAAGAGAATGTAGATTTAGAAGAAATCCTATGTATAGCTATTATAGCCATTTGATTGAAGAAGAAAGGTGATCAAATTTTTATTTGAGTATTTGCGATGTTTGATGAAGTGTGTAGTATTTATTAAAGTCTAAATCTGAAGAGATACATAGTCAATAGTAGATAAATTCAAATCATAGAAAAGTGAAGGCGTGTGAAGGCATCAAATCAATCATCACTTGGTACTACATAAGTGGTTCTTTTGAGGTTCAAATTTAAATTAATAAAAAACATATTTGTTCTAATTGAAAAGAGTGGTGAATGAGAAAAAAAATTAATGTGTAAAAATTATTTGAGAGGAAAAAAAAATAATTGAAAGAGGAAAATAGGTCACAAAAGCAATACATATCAAAGTTTAGAGAATAAACTAATTTTTTCAATCAATTACTTGATGCATATGTAGAGGAAAATCAATTTCTAAAGTATAATTTTCAATGAACAATATCTTACATGACACAAATAATTAATTTTATTTAATTGATGATTCATGTGATATAGTTAAAATTTCTTTCAATAAAAATTTTGCAATTGAAAATAATAATATATTTTGATCTTTAACACCTTCTATTTGTAAGAATAATGACAAAGGTTGCTTAAAAAATATTTTGGTTTTACAATAATGTAAAGAATTATATATGTTAGTGGAAAATGAACTAAAATTGACATTGGGGGTATTGCAAGTTTAAACAAATCATCTAAAAAAATGCAATATATGATTTGTTCTCAATGTCATAGGAAATGATATATGGAAACATGTTGTGATCTTCATTTCTTTACTATTTGTGGATTGGACAATTTTTTTGTGAAATTGTGTTGGACCAGAAAGTACATGAAATAATCTTTAGAATATAATATATAGATATATTATAGACGAATCAATGTATCTAATTGACATAGGGTCACAACT